>NC_056748.1:388671597-388971597 GCF_019279795.1 Protopterus annectens | reverse complement strand
TGACGTCATATCCTCAGTCTTTTCTTGCCCCAGATGTCAGAAGGCCCTAAAGAAAGGCCACAGCCAAAACAGGATACCTCCCAAAACATGCCCAACAACAACCATCACCCCAACCATATAACCATGCCAAACTACATAGGGAAGGAGGGTAGCAACAATGTGCATCTTGAACATCTACATTTATGGTAGGTACAAAACTGTACTATGTTCTTCATCTCACATTGCTGCAGTCGTAGAATCCCAAAGCAGAGGTAAAGGGAGGATGGCAAAATCATAAAGCATTAGGGGCTGCTAAAATGTCCTGTAATATTGCAGTGGCAAATCCAGCCCTAGACTTAGAATAAAGAGGAAGGTGGTAATGCTTGGAAAGTATGTACTGAACTCCAAGTGGCTGCTTCCAAAATATCTTTTGTAGCTACCCCTTAGAAAGGCAGTAGAAGTGGCAGTAGCTCTAGTGGAATGAGGTCTGATTCCAGCCGGAATCTCCTTACCATGGTGGGAATAACAGAAAGAAATACAAAACCCAATCCATTTAGAAATAGTTTGTTTTGAAACAGGTTTTCCCTGAGAACCCAAAGCAAAAGAAACAAACAACTGCTGAGACTGCCTGAACCCCTTGGTTCTGCTCAAATAATAACGTAACTGCCAGTGAATATCCAAAGTATGCAAAATCTTCTCCCCTTTATTTTGGCGGTTTGCATAAAAGTAGGCAAATGAATAGTTTGGTTCAAGGCCACACTAGAAACCACTTTAGGCATAAAGGAAGGATTAGTGCAAAGATACCCTATCCTTATGAAAAATCAGGAAAGGTTCCACTGCCATAAGGGCCTGTAATTCAGAAACCCTTCTTGCAGAGGTAATGGCCAACAAAAAGCAGTCTTCCATGATAAATACTTTAACGCTGCAGGCTCAAAAGGTTGTAGAGTAAGCTTTTCCAACACAAAATTGAGATCCCAAGCAGGAGTAGGAGCTCTACGTGGGGTCTTATGTTCTTTGCCTCTAAGAAATTGCTTAAACAAAGGATGGGAAAATAAAGGAGGGTCACAGTCATAGTGAGCAGAAATGGCTGCAGCATGAACCTTTATCGAGGAGAAAGACAAACCCTTGTCCAATAACTCAGTAAGATATTGAAGAGAAACACTTAAATCAGGCTTGGAAACATCAAAGTCCTTTGCTCCAAAGAAAAAATCTCCTCCATTTATCAGCGTAAACTTTCCTTGTACTAGGCCTTCTGGCCTCCAAAATAACATTCAAAACTTGTTGTGGAAGCTGAGACCCTCCAGGGTCTAAAACAGAATATGCCAGGCTGTGAGGTGCAGAGACTGAATCTTGACATTGAGGAAGTGATTGCCCTCTTGAGACAAAAGATGCGGAATCAAAGGCAGAGGCCATGAAGGCTCCCGTACCAAACTCCTCAGAAGTGGGTACCAGCGCTGTCGAGGCCAATCCGGCGCTATCAGAATCATGGATGGCTTGTCTTTTCTGGCCTTCAGAAGTACCTTGGGAATGAGAGGCAGAGGTGGAAAGGCATAGACATGAAGATTGCTCCAACTGAATGATAGAGCATCCACCTTCCAAGCTGTGGGATGAAACATTTTTGTGCAAAACTTTGGCAACTGGTAGTTTAGTGGAGAAGCGAACAGATCTATGTCTGGAGTCCCCCATAACACTGTCAACTTTTGAAACACATGAGGATCCAGTTTCCACTCGTGAGGATCCACAATTTGTCTGCTCAACACATCCGCTAAGGAGTTCTGTGCTCCTGGTAGAAACCTTGCCTGAAGATTGAGGTGTAAACTGAGAGCAGTCTCCCACAAAATCATCGCTTGCCTGCAAAGAAATGGGTTCCCCTTGCTTGTTGATGTACCACATGACAGTAGTGTTGTCTGTTTGAATCAACACCTGTCCTGGGTGAAGTAAATCCTTGAAAGCCATCAATGCAAATTGGACTGCTAACATCTCCTTCAAGTTGATATGCAAATGTTGAAGTCTGACAGGCCACGTGTCTTGCACCCATTTTCCATTGAGGTGTGCTCCCCAAGCCTTGTCCAAGGCATCTGTCATTAGAATCTGACTCGCCTCTGGTAAATTCTTTCTGAATGCAAGGTATTGACTGAATGACAGTGTCTAGATCTTGGCAGTGTTGTGTCCATACATTTTTGAGATACCATTGAAGCTTCCTCATATGCAGTTTGGCATTGGGAAGCACCAGAATACAAGATGCCATGAACCCCAAGGCTTGAAGGACTGTCCTTGCAGTCAGCCTGGACTGTAGAGACATTTGATGGAAATAAAGAAAGGCTTCTTTGTTTGTCTGGGGTCAAAAAGGCCATCTGGGAAGCTGTATTCAGTCTCACACCCAGAAAGCACATGTCCTGAGAGGGTACTAGACTGGATTTTGTTTCATTCACAGAATACCCTAGGCATCTTAACACTACCATCACATACTGTAGATGCTGCAGAAGTTCGTCTTTGTGTTGTGCAATAATCAGGCAATCGTCCAAATAAGGATAAATCTGTATTCCTCTTAACCTGAAAAAGGCTATCACTGGAGCCAGAACCTTCGTGAACACTCTGGGTGCAGTAGATAAGCCAAAGGGCAATGCAGAGAACTGATAATGTAAACTTCCATCCAGCAGGTACCTCCTGCAACTGGGCCTGATAGGAACATGAAGATAAGCCTCTTTGAGATCCAGAGTTACCATCCAGTGATCTTTTCCCAACAGAGGTAAAAGCTGTTGTAACGTCAGCATTTTGAACTTTGGAATGTCCAGATAAGTGTTGAGAATAGATAAATCCAAAATTGGTCTCCACGTGTTCCCTTTCTTTGGTACTAGAAACAGAATAAAATCCTAGTCCCACTTCTGACAGAGGAACTGGCTGTATAGCTCCTATTTGAAGAAGTAAAGAAATCTGCTTGTGAGCCTCTATCCTTTGCCGAGGAGGAACGTCTGGCATGCCTTTGAAAGGAGGCAATGTATGGAAATAGAACTTGTAGCCTCGGTTTATGATGTCCAATACCCATTTGTCCTGGGTGACTAAAAGCCAGTTTTGCTTGAAGAGTGCTAACTTTCCTCCCAAAGGAGCTGCCAGGGAAGAAGAATCTGGCAGCTGAAAATGCAGGTCATTGGGCCTGTTTACGAAAGGACTGGCCCCTGCCCTCACTTGCAGATTGTGCAGGTGAACTCCAAGTTCTAGGCCTGAATGTACTGTGAGCTCTGCCCCTGCCACGTCTAGATCTACCCCTAGACTGAGAATCCGAAGAAGGGTAGGTCCACCCCTTAGTAGGCCAATTTCTACTAAACTTTGGAGGTTGCACCTGCAAAAAATCTTTAACAGTCTGCATGGACTTAGCCTTGTCTTCCATTTTCTTCAAAACCGACTCCACAGGGGAACCAAACAAAACTTCAGACTGTAAAGGGGCATCCAGAATTCTAGTTTTAACATGCTCGGACAAATTCTGATCCTTAAGCCAGGCAGAACTGAACCAGTGGCAGCCACCCTAGAAGAGGCCTGTACAGCATCAAAACCACATTGCAAAGAATGCTTACCCACCTGTTCAGAAACATGTACTAAATCTTGCAATTCTTTACACTCTATGCCCTCTGCCAAAGCATCCACTTTAGATTTTAGCTGAGAAAGGAGGAAATTCTGATATTTCAACATATGAAACTGGCAATTTAAAGCCCTCATTGCTAAAGTAGAAGAGGTATACACCTTCTTACCCCATCTATCCAAAGCTCTAGCTTCCTTATCTAGAGGAACCGGATTCTTTACAACAGAAGCTCTAACACCCTTAGGCCCCTGACTAATAGTTTCTGGGTCCGCCCTAGGACTCTTATACAGATATTTATGAGCCTCAGGCACCCTGTAATACCTGTCCGGTTTAACTGGCAGGAGGCAAAGAATCTGGATTAAGGGAAGCCTCGAGAAAACATCTTGAACAACATCCAAAACAGGAGGTATAGCCAAGGGTCTATGCTGTGGTAAAAACAAGAATTCCCTAAGCCTCTTCCGTGAATCAGAGAAATCCTGTCCTTCCCACTTAAAATGCTCCCTCATGGAATGCAGAGTTTCTGAAAATGAAAAATCCTCTGGAGGAGAAGCAGAAGGAGTGGAATCCTCTGCATCAGAATCCGAATAAGGGGGGAAATCTTGAATATCTTCAGCAGAAGAGTCTGAGTCATCTGAGGCCTGATCCAAACTCTCCAACTCTGGCTCCACCCTAGGCCTGTTATCAGGAGGGGGCATAGAACCTCTAATTAAAGTAATCAAATCTTCTGCCATTTTAAGCATGTGCTTTTTAGGCACAGACCCTGAAGTACCTGGAGGGACACCAGAGGAAGGCAAAACAGACCTGCCCTTAGAAGAAGCCTTAGAAATAGTAGCAGAAGGCCTAACCACCTTAGGCATAGAAGGGAGAACAGTAACCTGAGAGGCCCCTTCAGCTTGACCTGACTCCTGTGAGACCACATCCTGCAAAATCAAAGTTTCCCCCTGAGACTCAACAGAAACTACAGCCGGATCCACCTGCTCCACTGTAGGTTCTGCAGGACCGGCGTCAGAGCCGAGGGAAATCAACCTGTCTAGGTTTCAAGGATTTGTCTTTGCGCTTCTTAGTGGGCGCGGGCCGGAGGATCCGACTGCATATTATAATTACACCACTTACCAAAGACTAATCTAGCACAATCTAACCTTCTTTTTATAGTGCGCTTATTAAACCTAGCACAAAACCGACACACGCCGTGGTCCGGTCCCAAACAAGGAATGCAAAGAGAGTGATAATCCCTATGCGGTATCTGTTTCCCACAAGAAATACAATTATTCACTTTTTCTGACATCCGGAATTAACTGAGGCAAGAAAAACAAAAATATTCCCCACGTACTTAGCCAAGTTGATTTGGTCTGAAACTCAGAATCTGAAAATTTCAGAGCACTTAACGCTGCTTCTGCATCGGACCATGCGGCAAAAAAGACTGAGGATATGACGTCGGTCATGCGCTTTTATATCCTGACGCTCTGATGTCAGATCTGAGCGCCCATGACCGACGTCAGCCTAATACTTTGGTATTCGGGCCGACCGAGGACAGCGGACTACCCATATGTAAGGACTGCAGCAATGTGAGATGAAGAACATCTAGGTGGAAGAAGGTGAGAGACATGCTTGTGATGTCTGTTAACTCAGAAGAGATTTTAAATGCTGCCTTTTTGAAGTGATATGTGGTGGCTGTAAATTTGACAGTTAATTGCCCGGACAAAGTGACTGTGGAGTTTTTTCCCCTGTCTATACATTGTGACTTTCACTGACTAAATGCTTTCTCCCGAGACACTTGATTATCTTGTTGGTTGCCCTGTTACTCCCAGTTCCATCTAAACCTTTGTGAGGAGGATGGATTTCTCTAGATCTGAGGCTAAAATGTACAAGGGTGGAACAGGGGCATAATTCCCAATTTAGAGCAGAGCAGTTGAGATGGGTTAAACTATCTCTGCTACTGGTGCTCAACAAACCAAATTCATTAATTCAAGAATCAAAAACATTAACAAAATGAAAACTTGAAATGGGTAACAATTAACAATCTGCATTCAAACTGGAACCTTAGTTTGAGAGACAGCCTTACAGAACTATCTGCAAATATATAGAGCGGAGTATATTTTTCTGTATTATTCTGTATTTTAGAGCTTTGGTGGCTTTTGCAGTGCCCGCCCCCACTGTAGATTTGATCTAAGACACTCCCCCAGGCCCATCTCTTTACTGCATTCTACCTAATTAACCCTTTCTGTACTTGCTTTTAGCCCTTTTTAATTCAATTACATTTTTTCAAACTGTGTGTGGACTAATATTGCTACATATTCAAGTGTGCCAGCTTGCACTGCATGAGAATTGTATTTACTACTGCTTTTGCTACTTTTCTGAAAAAAAAAAAAAAAAAAAAAAAATTCATCTGCTTTTACTGTACTTGTGTTTCTTCCTACTTTATTTTGCTTTCGCGTCATCTTAAAAGTACTCAATTGTATTTATTACTGCTTGGTGTAACTCATTCTAAGCCTTTTAGTTTCAACACTTGGGCTTGAGACCAGTTTTACATTGAGAGGGTTTGTGGTCTGCACTGCAGTGGCAGAACAGGTAACTTACATCCTTCTAAGTTGGGAACTGCTGATTGAGGGCTCAGTGTCTGTTATTCTAAAAGTGTATTAATTCTGGTTTAAGCACTTGGGCTTTCAGGCCAGTTATTTTACATTAAGAGGGTTCGTAGTCTGCACTCTTGTGGGAGGAGAGGCTGGACTCTGCCCTTCTGAGCTGGAAATTTCTGGTTAAAGGCTTATAGTGCATGCATATCTGAACTGCTTCTTACTGAAATTGGTACACCTTGTTTGCTGTAGCATAGACTAGATCCAGGCCTGCTGAAACTAGCTTGCTTTGTATAACTTGAGCACTAATCCAGGCATTCTTTAAAGTATTCAATTGTATTTATTACTGCTTGGTAGTAACTTGATTAAAGTGTAGCTATCATTCTAAGTCTTTTGGATTAAGCACTTGGGCTTCAGACCAGTTGTTTTACATTAGGAAGGTTTGTGGCATGCACTGTGGTGGCAGGACAGGTAGCTTTCATCCTTCTAAGTTGGGAACTGCTGATTGAGAGCTCAGTGTCTGTTATTCCTAAAGTGTATTAGTTCTGGTTTATGCACTTGGGCTTCAGGCCAGTTATTTTACATTAAGAAGGTTCGTGGTCTGCACTCTTGTGGGAGGAGAGGCTGGACTCTGCCCTTCTGAGCTGGGAATTTCTGGTTAAAGGTTTATAGTGCCTGCATATTTGAACTGTTTCTTACTGAAATTAGTACACCTTGTTTGCTGTAGCATAGACTAGATCCAGGCCTGCTGAATCTAGCTTTGTTTGTATGTTTGTTGTTTGTTTGCTTGTTATTTCCCTGGAATGCTAATTCCACCTAAAACACGGCTTCTCGGCGCTTCTGTGGATCCCTAGTGATATCTGCATTGCTTACTGTACTTATTTCCTTGTTTCACTTGAAAGAAAGTTACTGTTTGTTGTTTTTGCATTTAAGTTACCTGTAACACATTGCACTTAAGTTACCTGGCACTTACTCACTAAAGCAATTATATAAGTCAGCACTAAAAATTAAAAGCACTACACCCTCACTCCCCATTGGCCCTTGTTTTCAATTATAAAGGAATTCCCAATATTATTCTAGCATGTCCAAAGGTCAGTTGTCAATCTCCTCTCTGGTCCAGCTGGTGAATCTGGGAATCTTGAGGCAATGTTACAACTGCCTCATGTACACAGACAACCCTCTCCTCCTCCCAACAAATTCCAACACATGTGAGAGATGCAACCATATAGCCAAACTGGAGGCTAAGCTCTCTCAACTCAGTACTGGCATAACCAGTCAGGAGTTGAAGGAAACCACACTCAGTACAATTCCAGACTCACATAGACCTACCACGACAGCAAACGAAACACATAATCACACAAAAACACACTTGGAGGCTCTAAATAAAGATCTGCCTAAGCAGCAGAGACCTCCAAAGCAGACACCCAAGCAACCGCTACCCCAAAACAAAACACGTGCAACACATCTCACAAAGCCAGTTTGCCGAACAGTCACAGCCCCTAAGGCTACACACACCTGATACACTTGTAATAGGTTACTCTATCGTCAGGCACACTGACGTCCCGCTCACCAGGCTGAACAAGGAGAAGGTCACAGTGAGCAGCCTGTCAGGCGCTAGGATCTGCCACATAACACAAGCACTCAGGTCACTCCAAGGCAAGTACAAATGACTCATTGTCCATGCTGGTGTGAAGGACCTGAGACGTACCTCCCTGGACTACATGAAAAGAGACAGAGGAGCTCTGAGCATGTAGCCCAGGCCGGTATGACCCTGACCTTGAGTAGCATCTTACCTTCACCAAGAACGATGCCACAATATGAAGACAAGATGATCAATTTCAACAACTGGCTTAAGTACTGGTGTCATTCAAAGGGGATCCAATGCCTGTCAGCCCGGGATGATATGCTCGACAAGCCACGATGCTTCGCTAGGGACGGCTTGCACCTGTCACCCCTGGGCTTTCGGATACTGGCAAAGGCTCTTGCTACCCCCACAGTGCCTTTTTTAGGCAAGGCTCAAAAGACAAACCCACCTCCATAGGTATCACAAGGGATAAGAAACCAAGAGTAATGCTACTCAATGCCAGAAGTCTAAGCCTCAAGATGCATGCACTTGAAACTTTCCTTAGCATGGAGAACATTGATATCTGTGCAGTAACAGAAACCTGGTTCAGGGTTCCCGAGAGCACTCCAGCACTACCAGGTTATACCTCATACCATGCTTTTCGGCCCCAAAACGTTGACCAAACCACAAAAGGAGGGGGAGTATCTATATTCATCAAAGATACCCACACCTCCAGGTTGGTGGCAAAGCACGAAGCATCAGACACTATCCATGTGCAACTAACAGTGGGTAAAACTGCCTTCCAGTTTATAGCCTACTACAGACCACCCTCCCAAACCCAGGAACCCCACTCGGCCTTCCTGAGAACACTGGAAAATATGAAGGTCTCTCCAAAACCATTATATTGGGCGACTTCAACTACCCAAACATAGACTGGGAGCATTACTCTAGCTCCAACACCCTAGCCCAAAGGTTCCTAGAATTCATAAACTCAAATGCTATGGAACAACTTGTTACCACTCCCACAAGAGGGGAAAACATACTGGACCTGATCATCACCAACATGGGGACTCTATGCTCCAGACCAGAAGTGTATCCCTCACTGGTAAGATCAGACCATAAACTGATCTCACTGGATATTCACATCCCGACCCCACCACCTGCCCAGAAAACCACAGTGAAAAACTTCTCTAAAGCAAATTTCACACTCCTCAAAACCGAGGTGGAATTCTTCAAAGCCCCCGGGCCTGTGGAAAATATGGCCCAGACCGCAGAATCCTTTATAAATGCATTCTATAAACAGCTTCAGGAATGCATGGATCATGCAATCCCAAATAAAACCAAGACCCAATCCTCCAAAGGCAGACATCCTGTCTGGTGGACCCCAGCCATAAACAAACTATACAATAGAAGGAGGAAGCTACTACATGATAGAGCAAAATCCCAAAAAGGGACGGCATCTCTGATCAGTATTAGCAAAAAACTAAGGGCACTCATAAAATCGTCTAAGGCCAGCTTCGAGAGAAAAATTGCACAGGACACTAAGGATAATCACAAGGCTTTCTTTAGTTATGTTAGGAACCTGGGTGGGAATTCCCAGATATGCTCAGAATTAGTCCAAAATGACAAAAAATACACCGAGCCCACAGACATTGCCAACATCCTAGCTGACAGGCTCAGCGCAAACCCCCCCCCACCAAAAGGGCAAATATCTATCCCAGCAGAGTGCTGCCCCCTGACATCTCAGATGCTCAGGTAAGAGCCGCCCTCTCCAAAGCAAAAAACACAGCATCAATGGGACCAGACGGTGTCCCGGGCTACGTCCTACATGAACTCCAAGAAGAGCTAAACCCAAACATAAAACTACTGTTCAATCTCAGCCTTACTACAGGATATGTACACAGAGTGGCGTACAGCAACAGTGGTCCCTCTTCACAAAGGTGGTGCCTCAACGGACCCTGGAAACTATCGCCCCATAAGCCTGACTAGCTTGGTCTGCAAAGCTATGGAAAGGATCATCATGGACCTCATAAATAAAGATATTGGGGACCTACAGACACTGGATCCTACCCAGTTTGGCTTTGTTAAGGGCAGATCCTGCCTCTTAAACCTGGTCGACTTCTTTGAAGCAGCCACCAAGGCCATTGACGAAGGGAAGGTGGTCCACACAGCCTACCTGGACCTCGCAAAAGCCTTCGATACAATACCCCACTCGGGCATTATAGATAAGCTCACCAGCTTAAATATAAACCCCTATGTCACTAGATGGGTTGCAAACTGGCTCAAGGACAGAACCCACATGGTTAGAATTGCTGGAGCCATGTCAGACTCCAAACCAGTTACAAATGGCATCCCACAAGGCTCAGTCCTGGGACCTCTCTTGCTCAGTATATATTTCTTGGAGGTACAGGCCAACACAGAAGGACTGTGGCTGACCAAGTTCGCAGATGACTGCAAACTGGGCGCCATAATCGACTCTCCAGCCGACACAAGCATCCTCCAAAAGGGCCTCATAGAAACAGACAACCAGTGCCAGAGCCATGGCCTCAAGCTAAATGCCAAAAAGTGTATAGTCATCCCCTTTGGCAAAAACAAAGTGCCCACAAATTACCACATAGGTGGTAATCCATTAAGTACAGAAGAAGTAATTAGGGACCTGGGGACCCAAGGTGATAGCAATCTCTCATTTGACAACCACGTGGCCAAAGTGGTTAGAAAAACATTTTATATAGCCCACCTAATCATGAAGGGATTCACATCTAGATTAGGGGAGGTCATCGTGCCTCTTTACTCATCCCTCATCAGGCCCATAATAGAGTACAATGTCCCTTTTGGGATGTACCTTACCAAACACCTGCAGCAACTGGAAAGACCCCAAAATTACCTCACCAAGAGGATCAAAGGGCTCAAACAGATGCCATATGCTGCCCGGTTAAAGAAACTCCAGCTCTACCCAGTGGCATACCGCCTACTCTGAGGTGACCTGTGCCTGACGTATAAAGGCATGTCCAACCCGGAATTAAGGGACATGCTGCACCTCGAAAAATTCAAATCCCATCGAGGTATATGCTCGAGAGACTTGAACCTCAGCATTGAAATGAATAGGACATGCTGGAGGGACAGATTCATAACCCAGAGGCTCCCTTCACTCTGGAATAAAATCCCAGTCCAGGTTAGGCAGAGTCCCTTCCTTGACTCTCTTCAAGAGGAATCTTGATGAGTGGATGGGAGATTGTAGGTTTACCCCGGGTATCACTTCTGTGTCACTGTTAGACAGAGGCACAGTATACTAATCCTCAAAAAAGGGCATAGCAAAATTAATTTAAAATGGGTGGCGAAAGCCAAACATACTCTGGCTAGGTTTATAAATGCCCTAGGGCAGATAGCCTAGTATGAACCTATGAACCTATTAAATAAAGTTACCATAACATAAATTAAGATGTTTTTTTCTCTTTTTGTGGTTGTATGTTATATCTTCTTTAGTGAATGGAATAATTACCTTTTTTCACTACAGTCATTTTCAGGTAATTTCCCCCACCTGTGTTCTACTTTAATCTCTACTGTTCTTGATCATCCACTTAAAACTACCTTGTATTTGTCAATTTCTTTAGGTTTTTACCCCTAAGCTTTTGCACCACATGATTTGACAACATTTTTCTCTTTTTTCAATTTGCATCTCGTTTCACACCAAAACTTTGCTGCCTGTATGTTGCGCCTGTGTCATACTATTCTTCTGTACCATCCTACTATCTTTGTCAACCTGCAAAACTCCATCCTCACTTCTGACTTGGTTAAGTCTGTAGTTAAGCAGATGGTGAACCACACTTATAGGTTCATAGGTTGGTACTGGGCTATCTGCCTGAAGGCATATATTAGCCAGCCACATTGTGCGGTATTCACTACCCCTTTAGTAGTTCCCTAGACCCTTGTACTAGCAGCTAGTACCCTTGGCCCCTATCTAGTAGTGCTGTTGGTGTGATCCCCAGTGTGATCCCCAGTGTGATCCCCAGTGTGAACTTTCTATTACCCATCCACTCATCAAGGTTCCTCTTGAAGAGTGATAGCGAGGGGCTCTGTCTTATGTAGATCGGGACCCTGTTCCATAGTAAGGGAAGTCTCTGCGAAGGGAATCTATCCCTCCAGCATGTTCTATTCATTGTTGTGTTGAGGTTTACATCCCTAGAGGCTGCAGCTAAAGTAGATTTGGTTTTGCTAAGATGGAGCATGTTCAACAATTCTGGGTTGGACATGGCTCTGTACGTTAGACAGAGATCGCCTCTGAGAAAGTGGTATGCAACAGAGAACAGTCTTAGCTTTTTCAATCGTGCTGCATAGGGCAACTGTTTGAGGCCAGTAATCCTCTTGGTTAGGTACCTTTGCGGTCTCTCCAGCTGCTGGGGATGTCTAGCCAGGTACATTCCAATTGTTGCATTGTACTCAATAATGGGTCTGATGAGGGAGAAGTAGAGGGGCACCATTACATCCTTAGATTTTGATGCGAACCCTTTCGTGATCAGATGGGTCACATAGAAGGATTTTCTAACCACTTTGGCAACATGGTTATCAACGGAAAGCTGACCATCTACTTGGGTCCCTAGATCCCTTATTTCTTCTTCAGATTTCAGGGGATTACCTACTATGTTGTAGTTTGCTGGTACCCTGTTTTTCCCAAAGGGGACTACTACGCATTTCCTTGCATTTAGCTTGAGACCATGGCTTTGACACCATGCATCTGTCTCATTTAGGCCCTTCTGGAGGATCTCCATGTCAGCCGGAGATTCTATTATGGCACCCAGTTTGCAGTCGTCCACAAACTTAGTCAGCCACAGCCCTTCCATGCTTGCCTGTACTACTGAGAAGTATATGCCAAATAGGAGGGGCCCCAGGACAGAGCCCTGAGGCACACCACTCGTTACTGGTCTGGATTCAGACATAGATCCCGCTACTCTTACTTTATGGGATCTGTCAGAGCCAGTTTGCAATCCATCTTGTGACATAAGGGTTTATGCCTAGGCTGGTGAGCTTATCAATAATACCTGAATGGGGAATGGTGTCAAATGCTTTAACAGGGTCAAGGTAAGCAGTGTGTACCTCCTTTCCCTTATCTATAGCCTGAGTAACTGTCTCAAAGAAATCCACCAGGTTCAGGAGGCATGATCTGCCCTTGACGAAGCCGAACTGTGTGGGGTCCAGTGACTGGAGGTTCCCAATCTCTCCATTTAGGAGTTCCATAATGATTTGCTCCATAGCCTTACAGATCAGACTGGTCAGGCTTATTGGTCGGTAGTTCCCAGGGTCAGTTGTGGCCCCACCCTTGTGTAGCGGGACCACTATTGCTGTGCACCATTCTATGGGCACATATCCTGTGGAGAGGCTGAGACTGAACAGGTTATTAAGATGCGGGGTTAATTCCTTTTGGAGCTCGCATATGACACAGCCTGGGACACAATCTGGTCCCATGGAGGCAGTGTTTTTAGCTTTACATAGAGCCTTGTTAACCAATGCATCGGTAATAATTGGACTTACACAATCCCCTAGAATGGTAATAGGCCCTGTAGGTGGTGAGGGGGGTGGGGGATTTGCACTGAACCTGTCAGCCAAGATGTTGGCAATGTCAGAAGGGGCAGTGTATTTTGTTCCATTTTGTACTAGCTCAGAACAGACCTGAGAGTTGCCATTTAGGTTTTTGACGTAGCCATAGAAGGCCGCATGGTTATCCTTGGCATCCTTTGCAACTTTCTTTTCAAAATTAGCTTTAGTTGACTTGATGAGGGCCCTCAATTTCTTACTAATACTGATGAGGGATGATTTTTCTACTTGAGATTTGGCATTTTTTTGTACAAGTCTCATCCTTTTATTGTAAAGTTTGCTTATGGCCGGGGTCCACCAGACTGGTTTCTTCTTGCTTGAGGAAGGAGTCTTGGTTTTATTTGGGATAGCACGGTCCATGCAATGCTGAAGATGCATATAGAGTGCCTTGGTGTAGGATTCCGCTTCCTGGATATCATTATCCTTCGGCAAGGGAATAGTGAAGCTTTCCACTTCGGATGCAGGTAGTTTAAAGTTTGCTTTGGAAAGGTTTTTGACTATGGTTTCTTTGATTGGGGGTGGGGGGATGGGGGGTGGAGGAGTGAGAATGTCCAGGGTTATCAGTTTGTGGTCGGATCTGACCAAGGAGGGGGTGATAATGGGTGTGGTACAATGGGCGCCCATATTTGTGATGATTAAATCCAATATGTTGTCCCCTCTAGTGGGGGAACATACTAGTTGTTCAAGGGCATTTGAATTTATAAATTCTATGAATCGCTGAGCATAGGAGTTGAACATTGGTAGTTCGCCCAGTCTATACCAGGGTAGTTGAACTTGCTGGTTATTACTCTGTACCAAATGACTATCTGCTACTAGGCCTGAAATCCTAGCTCCTTTCTTATTTAAAGGATACCAGGTATTAGACTTTTTTCTCATACAGGTACTAAAACCAGCCATCTTATGCCTGCCTCTTCCATGTCATCTAAAATATTCCACCCAAAGATGCGACTGCAGTTAAGATACTCCAGTCAATATGTGGTATACAGACATCTTCAAACATGTGGCGCAATACATTCTCTTTCTTTGCCATACCAAGGGTCTTATTTGTACAGCACAGTTTCAACAGCCCTTACAGGGGGGTAAGATAAGAGATGATCTACAGCAGAAAGGCATTTGTGGGACAAGTGAAAACCCCAGTGACATCACCCTTATTCTCAAAGTACAATTGTGCAAGTAAAACTTCCCATAACAGTAGATGTGTGAATGATCACTGTTCCAGTAGCCTTAGCTATATAGGTTATATCCTGCAAATGATGTAACAACTGGCCAGCTTCCACAGCTTCAGGGCACCTTTTACACACCCAAACTGTCACATAGCTTAAGCTGAGCTGACTAAAAGACAATTTTGGGACAAAAGCCCTTCAGAGCTTTCATGCTAAAAGGGTGGGGGGGGGGGGGGTTGAGCCCTAAAAGAAAATGGTAAGAACAAAAAAAAAAAAAAGTAAAATAAAATGTCTACATGCTGGCATAAAAAAGGGGGGGGGATGGAGGGAGGTCTACTGCAGCAGTGATCAAACATCTACTGCTATGGCAAGTTTCTTATACAACTGTATTACATTCATCATATTGATCACTACTGCGGTAGCCTTAGCCATAGGGGTGTATATTACTTTAACTACATTTGGGATGTGGAAGGAGAAAGGTCCAGGAGCCCCTAGAGAAAAGTACTAGCAAAGCTTGATCTGGACCTAGATAAGGAATCCAGTATATAGTGCTTTGTAAAAGTATGTACAGAGGACCAAGTTGCAGCTCAAAGAACACTTCTAGAATCCAACCCTTTCTAAAAAGCCATAGCTGAAACAAAGACCTAGTAAAGTGTGTGCTGACCTGCCAGGAATGGTTTTGTTATGGTGACTATAACAAAGGTAATAGCCTTAGACAACCAATTGCAAACAGTCCATTTTGACACAGGTTGGCCTTTCTTACCTTTACAAGAAATGAACAATTGATCAGAAGATCTGAAAGATTCAGTACTATTAAGTTAGTACCAGAATTCTCTGTGGGTATCCAAGGTACGAAATACCCTTTCTCCCTCATTGTTGGGTTCAGAAAAGAAAAACAAGATGATGTACAGCTTGGCTTAAAGTAAATTTGGATACTACTTTAGGCATAAAAGAATGGTTAGTTTTCAAAGAAACCCTACCCCTATGGAAAATGAGATAGGGTTGACTCACCATAAAAGCTTGCATCTCAGATACCCTTCTTGCAGGCATGAGAGCAATCAGTAAAACCATTTTCCATGCTAAGAACAAGTCAAACTGAGCAAGTGTTAGCTTTTCTTAACACAAACTTAAGATCCAAAGGAGGGACCACCAGTTTTCTTGGAGGCCTCTTATGCAAAACCCCTTTCAAGAACATTTTGACATGAAACTGCACTGAAAGGAGGAGAATCCATGTGCAGACCTGCTGAAATGGCCAATAAGTGAACATCGACAGAGGAATAAGAAAGGCCCTAGTATAGCAATACACACAAATATTGCAGAACCACTGAACAACTAAAGCCTGAATGGAAGCTTATGTTTTGGAGAATAATTAGAAAACATTTCCATTTGTTACTATGTCTTCCTAATAAGGAAGCTTTCTTGTCTCCATTAGCAACTGCTGCATATCCCCAGCAAACAGGTGCCTTAATTTAAGATCCTATCATCCAGGCAGTAAGAACCACTGAACAACTAAAGCCTGAATGGAAGCTTATGTTTTGGAGAATAATTAGAAAACATTTCCATTTGTTACTATGTCTTCCTAATAAGGAAGCTTTCTTGTCTCCATTAGCAACTGCTGCATATCCCCAGCAAACAGGTGCCTTAAAGGAATTAAGATCCTATCATCCAGGCAGTCAACTGAAGTTGAATGATGTCAGGGTATATCAAACCCCCATTATTCTGTGAGTTGATCCACTATGAGGAGGGGTTGCGGCAATTGCCCCTGGGCATCTCCAAAAGAAGGGAGAGCCATGGATGTCCTTCATGGTTCACTGTTGCAGTCATCACTGTAGGGTTCTTCCTGCCAGCAGCAGCCCCCGATCGGCCAGAATCCCAAAGTCTGGATTGGGTGCCAGCTGAGGTCGCATTTATCCTGACGTCAATGTGCCGGAAGGTATAAAGACCTCAGATGACACCATTTCCCCAGCTTTTCTTGCCGCGCGGTGCCCTTTGCAGTTCACT
Organism: Protopterus annectens; assembly: GCF_019279795.1. Classification (NCBI taxonomy): domain Eukaryota; kingdom Metazoa; phylum Chordata; order Ceratodontiformes; family Protopteridae; genus Protopterus; species Protopterus annectens. The sequence continues at coordinate 388,955,151 of NC_056748.1, read as the reverse complement.
GATGCCGGTCGGCCTGTTCTGGTTTGTTTTTGGATCTAATCCCAGGATTTTCATTTTTTTACAGATAAGTACCCCGTTGGGGAGGTCTTTTTCTTGCTCCAGTCAGATGTCAGAAAAAGTTAATAATTGTATTTCTTGTGGGAAGCAAATACTTCATAGGGATTTTCACTTACTGTATTCCCTGCCTGGGGCCTAACCAGGACGTTGCTAATTGTGTGTTTTGTGCTAGATTTAATCAGCGTACTATTAGGCGTAGATATAACTTTGCCTTTTACTATTTTGGAAAAAGGTTTAATTATAACATGTCTACAGACTCTTTTCCGGCTTCTGGGGTGTGTAAGAGGTGCAGGGATGCAGACAGGCCTCCGAGGTCCACAGCAAAGGATGTTACTCAGTTATTGCCAGTTGCTGGTTCGTCGGTAGTCAGTGAGGTGCCTTTGCAGCACCGGTCGTCCGCCTCTTTTGAACCAATTGCCTGTACCAACTCCGGTGTGGAGCTGATGGGGTCTTCAGAATTGCCAGGGACTGGACCTTCGGATACTGCTCCCTCAGTTGGGTCCAGAGCCGGTAGGCAGGTACTGGCTTCTGAGGGAGTTCTCAGGCCTTCACAGCTTCCTGTAAATGTGGATTCGGGTTTACATGCCAAGTCAAAGTCTAAGGCTCCAGCTAAAGTGAAGTGGCTAGCACAGGCACCTTTTGATCAGGGTCCTAGGACTGAGGCAGATGCTTAGGATGGCTGAAGATCTCTTAACTATGAGCAAGGGTTCTCATCCCCCTCCTGACAAGAAGCCTAGATTACAGTCCGATTATGATTCTTCAGACCAAATTTCTGTTTCTTCTGCTTCTTCCCTTGAGCAGGATTATTCTTTTCCTCTGAGGATTCTGATGCTGAAGATTCCTTTCCTTCCGCCTCTCCTCCTGTGGATTATTCTTTTGGTGAAACTTTGCATGATATGAGGGTGCATTTTCACTGGGAAGGGCAGGTATTCTCTGAATCCAAGAAAAGGCTTAGGGATTTTCTTCTCCCACAACATAAGCCTCTGGCTATTTCCCCTGTATTGCCTCTGGCTATTCCCCTTGTATTGGACATTGTTGATGATGTTTTTTCAGAAGCTTCTCTCTCCCAATTCTTTTCCCCCTACTCCGGCCAAACCGGATAGGTATTGTAGGGTTCCAGATTCTCATATATTTCTTTTTAAAAATCTTTCGCCTGATCCAGAAAATTTCTCAGGGTCCTAAGGGTGTTAAAGCGACCTCTGCTAAAAATCCTATTCCCTTAGACAGAGAGTCCAGAGCTTTGGAGAGATGGGGTAAAAAGGCTTATACTTCTGCTACATTGTCTATTAGGGCTTTGAACTGTCAATTTCATATGCTGAAGTATAAGCAATACCTTTTGTCTGTATTTAAACAAAAGATGTCAGCTGTGTCTATTGGTGTGGATAATCAGGAGTTACAGGATTTATTGCATGCTATTGAACAGGTGGGTAAACATACCCTGCATTGTGGTTTTGATTCTTTGGAAGCTTCTTATAGGGCTGCAACAACTGGCGCTGTTATTAGAAGACATGCTTGGTTAAGGGATCAAAGCTTGCCGGATCAGATTAAAGCCAAACTTTTGGATGCCCCTTTGCAGCAGGATGTTCTGTTTGGGTCCAAAGCTGAAGAGGTATTGAAGAAAATGGAAGACAAAGCCAAATCTATGCAGACGGTTAAGGATTTGATTTTCTACAGGTGCAACCTCCTAGACTTAGCAGACACTGGCCAACTAAACCTTGGTCCTTTCCAGGCTCGGACAGGTCTCAGAGAGGCAGATTCAGGCATTCCAGAGGTAGGGGACAGTCACAGTCCCATTTTAGGAATAGGCAGTGGAGTGCCCCCTCTTCCCAAGGGAGGTGAAGATAAGTCTCAACCCTACCGAAAACCGTCTTTATGACTCTCCCTTTCTGGTTCCAGGGGCTCCTCTCCTGGAAGCTCCTTTGGGGGGGGGGGGGTTCTCTTTTTTATCAAAACTGGAACCACATAACCCGGGACAAATGGGTTATGGACATAGTCTCAACAGGTTTCAGATTTCATTTCCACACTTTGCCAAAACCGAACGGTTGTCCAAACCTAACAAATCATCAGTGGGGCAGAGGCACAATGGCAAGTTCAGTCCCTCCTGGCTATGAGGGCCATATAATTGGTGCCAAATTTAGAAATAGGGCAAGGTTTTTATTCCAGACTTTTCCTGGTTCCCAGGAAGGAAAATTCATGGAGACCAATCCTGGACCTCTCTGTACTAAACACCTTCCCTAGATATACCAAAATTCAAGATGCTCACTCTGCAGCAGCTGCTGCCTATGTTGGACAAGAACGCTTGGATGGTGACTTTGGACTTAAAAGAAGCTTACCTGCATATTCCTATAAGGCAAGAGTGCAGAAGGTATCTGCGTTTCAAAGCGGGCTCGAAACATTACCAGTTCTCTATGCTGCCCTTTGGCTTATCTATTGCGCCCAGGGTCTTTACGAAGTGCCTGGCACCAGTAATGGTGTTTTGCAGACACAAGGGGATTCAAATTTACCCTTACCTGGACGACTGTCTTCTTCAAGCGGACGACAGATGCTCTACTTCGGCATCTAGCTTTTGTGCAGTCTTCTTCAGTGCCTCGGTTTCACAGTGAATCTAAAGAAATCAAACCTGGTACCCACACAACAGATTACTTTCCTGGGTGCTCTTCTGAGTACTTCAACCCAGATGGCTTCCTTGACACCAGACAGAAAAGTGCAACTGGCTTCTTTTTTCCGACACCTGGCTTCAATGAAACAGCTGACTGCAAGAAAAATTCTGCAGGCTTTGGGTTACATGGCCTCCTGCATTCTGCTAATACCATATGCAAGGCTGCATATGAGGAAACTGCAGTGGTGCCTCAAGAGTGTCTGGTCTCAGCATTACCACAGTTTGGAAACAGTGGTCACAATTTTGCCTAGTCTCTAGTGAGAGTTTCTTTGGTGGGCCGAAGCCTGTCTACAGAACAAGGGGAAGCCTTTTTGTCCTCCACCGACCAACCAAAGTTCTGACAACGGATGCTTCAGATTATGCATGGGGAGCCCACATGCACGGGAGATGTCTTCAGGGTGTTTGGATGAAGGAGCAAACGCACCTGCACATAAATTTGAAGGAGATGCTAGCTGTACAGAATGCCCTGATAGCCTTCAGGGACCTTCTACCAGGACAATTGTTGATACGGACAGACAACACTACAGTGATGTGGTAAATCAACAAGCAGGGGGGCTCTCACTCTTACCCCCTGTGCAGATTAGCCATGAATCTCTGGTACACTGCTCTGACCTGCAGTGTCGACTTACAGGTGCAATTCCTGCCAGGGAAAGACAACACTCTGGCAGAAGCATTGAGCAGACGCATTTCAGATCCACACGAATGGATGTTTAGATATTCAGGATGATTATAAAGGCTTGGGGATGTCCGGACATAGATCTCTTTGCATCCCCTCAGAATCATCAACTTCCAACATTCTGCACAAGGACCTACCACAAACTAGCATGGAAAGTGGATGCCCTCTCATTCAGTTGGAAACACCTCTCAGTATATGCTTTTCCTCCCTTTCCTCTTCTACCTCGGGTACTTCTGAAGATAAAACAGGACAGATTCTACTGGCTCCCAATTGGCCTCGGCAATTTTGGTATTCCACTCTGATGAACTTGGTTCAGGAGCCTCCCTGGATTCTGCCTCAAATCCCTCATCTACTGTCTCAACGGGATGGCCGGATACTGCACAGTCATGTCAAGACTCTGCATCTAGCTGCCTGGCGGATCCAGGGTCTGTAAACACCTCTCCCCTTACCAAACAGGTATTGGATGTAATCCTTGAAGCAAGACAACCCAGCACTAGAAAATCTTATGTGGGAAAATGGAAAAGATTTTGCTCCTGGAGTCAAGTCCAGGGTGGTGATTCTTCTGTTCCGAACATTCCTCTGATTTTACAGTATCTGACAGAGTTATTACATACGGGCCTATCTTTTTAGTATGTTAAGCTTCATGCTTCTGCTATTTCTGCACATTACAATATGGATCCTCTGATTTTTTCTCATCCATTACTTAATTTCTTAGAGGGGCTCAGAATATTTGGCCCCCTATAAGGGCTCTTGTTCCCACTTGGGATCTTAACTATGTTTTGGAGAAATTAACTTGGTCTCCTTTTGAACCTGCAGCTTCCACGAATTAAAAATTTTTGTCTTGGAAAACTGCTTTTCTTTTAGCTGTTACCTCTGCTAGAAGAATTTCGGAATTGCAAGCACTCATGGCCAGGGTATCTCTACGGACTAATCCCACAGTTATGCCCAAGGTGGTTTCGGCAGTGGCCTTGAATCAGTCTATTCATTTGCCTACCTTTTATCCTAATCCTCAAAGTGAGGAAGAAAGTCTTTTGCACTCTCTAGATGTGCACAGACAGCTTTGTCTATACCTGGACAGGACCAAGATATTCCAGAAATCTGATCAGTTGTTTGTCGCTTATGCTCCTACTGTTCAGGGGAAAGCAATCACTAAGCAAACTATTTCCAAGTGGATTGCCCATTGCATCAAGTTCTGTTACTCTTATCATGGCAATCCGGTTCCTGTTAATGTTAGGACTCATTCTACCTGGGCTACTGCTACTTCAGCAGCTTGTCTTTGTGGGGTTCCTACCAAGGATATTTTGGAAGCTGCTACTTGGAGTTCTGTACATACTTTTTCTAAGCATTACAACCTCCCTCTCTATTCTAAATCCAGGGCAGGTTTTGCAAGGTTTTGTGATTCCTGTTTCTGTTTCTCCTCCAGCCACCCTTTCTTAGCTTTGGGATTCAACCCTACAGTGATGACTGCAACAGTGAACCACGAAGGACATAGTACAGTTGTGTACTCTTACCATAAATGTAGATGTTAGAGTGTGTTCACTGTTGCAGTCCGGGTTACCCTCCCTCCTATCCCCTCTTGTTTTTTCCGTGAGTATTGTCTGTTATGAGGTATTTTGGCTGCTGAGGTTTTGGGCTAGGTTTCTTTTTTAGCCTTTTCTTTCTGGGCACCTGACATCTGGGGCAAGAAAAACTGGGGAAATGGTGTCAGCTGAGGTCTTTATACCTTCAGGCGCACTGACATCAGGATAAATGCGACCTCAGCTGGCGCCCGATCCAGACTTTGGGATTCTGGCCAATCGGTGGCTGCTGCTGGCAGGAAGAACCCTACAGTGATGACTGCAACAGTGAACACACTCGAACATCTACATTTATGGTAAGAGTACACAACTGTACTTTGCCTGGGTAGAAGGGAGCCACCACAGTGATTTTTTTTTGTGTGTGGGGGGGGGATTCCCTCTGGTACCCAGTGGAAAGGCATACAGGAGCATTCCTGTCATAGGAAAAAGAAAGGCATCTATCGGTCTTCCATGTCTTCTTGCATGGAGTCCTGGAACAGAATCTTGTCAGTTAATTGTTCAGACAGGAGGCAAAAAGGTCAACTTGAGGAACTCCCCACAGATGGATTAAATCTTGGAAGACCCCCCCCCCCATCTAGTTTCCATTCATGAGGGTCTGCCCAAGTTCTGCTTAACTTGTCTGCCACACAGTTTTGCTCTGATGGAATGCTGGATGCCTACAGAGTGAGATTGTGTTGTAAAGCAATATCACTCCAACATGGCTATACTGCAAAGAGGTACAACCTCTTTCCCCTTTGCTTGTGATATACCACATGACTGTGGTACTGTAACTACTTGAAGATACTGTGGGGACCAAAGTTGATTCAGAGAGTGGAGTGCCTTAAAGTGCATTGATCAGGACAAGCATAGTCTTGATATTTTTGTGTTTGCATCTGTCCTTGGTGCTCCACAACACCTTCTGCACTTTAATCTCTCCTGAAACTACTCCCCAAGCAAAGTTCAAAGCGTTTGTGGTGACTTACTGCTTTGGAGCAGGGAGGGAGATGGGAAGACTTGGATTTAAGGATACCAGTTGTCACCACCAAAATACTTCTCTTCTGACAACCCCCCCCAGCACTTAGGATTGAAAAGAGAAGGGGTGCTGACAATGGGACCAAAGAAACATTGATGATGGGACCAAAGAGATTTCAGATACCTCCGTTTCTTTCTCACGTGGAGTCTTGCTAAGGGTATCGTGAGAATCTTACATGCCATGAGACTCAAACTCCTGAGGTATTCCCTTCTAGTGACAGAAGTCTGTGTGGAAAGCCTTAGAAACAGATCTAGATAAAAGATGTACTTTTTTTCATGTGGAAGAAAAGCTCTTTGAAATGGCAATTCTAGATGATATTCCAGGAACACTATCTGTATGAAGGAGTTAAGACATTTTAGTGTTCTCTTAGAATTCCAGCTTGTGTAAGAGATCTCTTACCCGATGGAGAGATTCCCCACACCTTAAAAGAGACTCAGAAAAGATAAGCAAGTCACCTAAATATGAAAAGATGTGGATACCCTGTAGCCTGCAATGAGCTATAACTGGAGCTGGACACTTTGTGAACACACTTGGTGCAGTGGATAGACAAGCATAAGGCAGAGAACTGATACTGTGATTCAGACACACCAGTCCTTAAGAAACACCTGACATCTGGATGAATAGGGATGTGAGGAACTATTCTATCACTCATTGGGACGGCATGTGATGAACTGGTGGAAACAAGATAGTCTGATCTGAAGGATGAGGAATGAATCCCTGGAAAGAAAGGAAGAACTCAATACCATCTGTAACCTTGAATCATGTCAAACAATCTACTGCTAAAGAGAAAAATGGAGATTCAGACTTTCTGGATGAAAAAAGGGGCCAGGGTGGGAGGCATTCACAAGATCTCTTGAACAGTCATTCAGACTTGTCGATTGTCATTAGTTTTGGGAGATTCAAGACTTATGTTTGGAACCTCCTTGCCATTTCTTCGTAAATGCTTATTTACCTGTATTTTGCTGAGACTGTTTCCTGTTTTTTGACAAAAGCAGATGAGGACATAGAAAATCCCTAGGAGAATTTAGAAAAGGAGGGATGAAAAATCTTAGATTCCTTAGATCTGTTTCCCCGTTTCATCACACTTTTTGGTTATCTTTGCAGCAGAGGGGCCAAACACTAAAGCCCTATCCAAGGAACAATTTAAAATCTCATTACTAATATAATCTGGGAGGTTCTCAGAATGCAACCATACAAACCTCTGCAAAACACTAGTGATGGCCATAGCCCTGGAAAAAGTATCTGAGTCATATACACACTGTGAACAAATAGTGACCTTTGCAATAGAAGAAACCAAGTTATTTAAGCAGAAGAAACTAGATAAAACATTCCTCATACTTTCACAAATTGAAAGAACAAGTTGACAGACTGAGCTACTCAAAATTCTGGAAATCGTAGTCAATACATTTCTCATCCTTATCAGAAAGAGTAGCATTGGAATTAACTAAGAGCTTAGCAGCAGTGGGATAAATTAAAGGTACAGCTACTGGGTCATGTTTGGAAATGGTGTATAAAATGTAAAACATTGATCAATTTTACAGATCCAATCTGACTTTTTAAGGGCAGTTGGCTGACTATCAGGAAAATTGCAGGTAGTAACACACACACACACACACACACACACACACACACACACACACACACACACACACACACACACTCTCTAAAGCAAACAGAACAGGATGAATGGGTGTAGGTTCTGAAAAATCCTTCTGTAACTCAATATTTTGAGGGACTAAGAAACTTCAGTTCTCTTCCACTGGAAAAAAAAAAATGCACATCCCAGGAATAGTCTTCCACTGGAAAAAAAAAACTGCACATCCCAGGAATAGTCTCAAAGAGAAACCCTCAACACCAGAAACTCTGTCTGAATCAGATATCTGAGGGGGAAAATGTATTTGCGCATGCATCTTCCTGTTCAGAATCAGAAACTTTAATCACTTCAGCAGAGTAATCCTTTCTTTCATCAGAAACTGCTTTACAAGATGGATCAATAGCCCAACTTAAACCTTTAGCCAAACCCAGTACACTACTCCCATCCAAAGGAAATTGAGGAGTAGATGCATGCTTGATTTCAGTTTCTTTTTGACAGGAATAATGGGGCCAACCAAACGCGTTACTAATGGCAGCAGTAGCTTCCCCAGGAAGGGCATAGCATTCTGACACACCAGGGAAAACTTGCCCGTCACCCCTACCAATACAGAATACAGTGGCTCTCTCTTGCTCACTGAGGGGACCTGAACAGCTGCAGAGGATGTAGCAAACCCCTAGTCCACAGTGGCTGTAGGTGGTACACCAGAAGGATCTGGGGTAAAGGAGGAGTTGCCTAGTGCAATAAATGGCCACAGCACAGTCATCCATATGCGGCTGAGGCAAATTACTAGCTTGTTGTCATGGCAAGGATGCTTGCTTATTTTTTTTTTTTTTTCTTTTTGTGGTTGTAAGGACTGACAATGTGAATGGTAGTCTCTTCCATGGTAAAGCTAAAAATAGTGCCTCTTTCTCAGGGAAAAGGAGAAGCAATTAGCAGTAAACACTACCAGTCCAAAAACTTTTTTGACAGAAATACACAGTAAAAAAACACTTCAAAACACTATGCCAGCCCCACAAAAAGTAAAATACACAACATACACAAAGAAAACATGTTTTCAGTTACTTTATGTCACTTTTAAATTGACAGAAAAAAATGAATGCTCCGTTTAAAAGTATGTCACAATCTCAAGAAAAAGTCTATTAAAGTACACCACTCCTAGCTTTAAAATAACTTTCCTGAAGAGGAAAATAATAAATCAATAAAGTTAAAAAAATAGAAGTATTTTGCCCCGAAGGGACCTCATCTACCCAGCAAAGGAAAGCACAAGCTGACCATCAATCCACGAAAGCCTCAGAGAAGCATACTCCTAGGTGGCAGTAAAGCTCTGAAGGACTTTGTGCCTAAACTTGCGTTTTAGTCAGCTGAGCTCGAGCTGCCCGACAGTTTGGGTGCTTGGTAGGTGCCCTGAAGCTTTGGAAGCCTGCAGGATATAACCCATGTAAACCAGGGCTGCTGCTGCAGCAGGAACAATATGATGAACACAAACCGTAATGCACCACACCTTATTTATTAAAAGAAATGTCATCCGATAGCAACATCAGAAATATTTTACCTCATACAAGACAATGCCCTGGAGGACAGAACACCCAAGAATATGAATGCTACTTTAATTTAACCACAAAAGATTTTCCCCCACAACCAAAGCCAGCACATCTTTTTATCAATCTTTAAACAAGAGATAACCTTATTCAAAGCTCAGAAGTATTTCATGCATGCAACTGTAATGACTGGAACTACACAAAGTTTCCATTAAAACACTGCTATTGTGTTTGTCTTATTCTGTTGACATAGTGACTCAAAAAATGCAGATTCCATAAAAAAAGGTTTTAAAGGCAGCTGTTGAATGATAGACTTTTTCACTAACAATTTGGACAAACGCGGAAAGAAACTATTAGTAACTCTAGGTACAACCAGATAAAACCACCTCCGCCTGTGCAACTGAAAAGAAATTACCATGGCAACCAGATTACAAACAAAACACATTCTACAAATTTAACTGATCGGGTATGAAAACTGATGAGAAACTGACAGAAAAAGAAATCACAGGCATTTCTAAAGTGTGACACAATGCCATTTCCAAACAGAATGATGGAATATAACATGCAAAACAAATCAATACTAATATTTCAAGCACGTCAAAAGGTAATGGTTGCTCTCTTCAGTTAAAGGCAAAAGGGAATGTCAAAATAAAGGGGAGTTCTTTACAAAAGCAGCGTTATAGAGCTGAAGAGGACTGCAGATTCAAGTAATGGAGTAACAGAATGTGTAGAAGAGAGCGACTCCAAGTAGGCATTCAAGATGACATGGAATGTAAAGAGGGTGATAGGAAAGGTAGGGTTGCAGGTGAAAAAAATGTTAAATGCACTTAAAAGGGCAGACTAGACAGGTTTATTATCTCAATTCCCCTTTTTGCAAGTAGGCAACTTCAGGACAAAAATAAGACACACAGGAGCAAGATCTGTCCCCTAGTGCAACTTGTTCTTAAGAAAATGAGATTAAAAAAAGACAGTATTATATTCAATCAGGGGGCTGACTTCCTTACACCCCCCTCCCCCAAAGAATTGCAAGTCAATTAAAATTATGCATAGCAGGGGGTGGCAACCCCCTTGTTGGATGTGATTGGCAGTCTTTCACTGCCATTAAGTCAGTAATGCACAACATTAGAGCTTTGATGTTTTTATACTTTAACCTTAACATTTTAATGTTCAAAACAGTACTGAAGTAGAATAATTAAAAATGTGTCAAACACTTAACTGAAAGCACCAATGGGATGTCAATCAAGTCAGCTCCACCCACACCTGAATAAAAAGCACAATGGTGCATCCTAAAGTAAACAATTGCCCCTATTGTTCATAGGTAAGTACTAGGCTATCGGCCCAAGGGCCTAAGTAAGCCTAGCCAACAGGGTTCCCTAGCTTACACCACCCAAGAAAGTCATTTTCCTGTGCTACTGTCGAGCAGAGCCACAGAAGTCATCCCCATGGTGTATTTCCTATTTCCCATTCAGTCAAGATTTTTCTTGAAGAGTGCTAATGAGGAACTTGACATAGATGGGTAGCTTGTTCCAGAGTATGGAAATCTCTGGGACAGGAATCTATATCTCCAGCATGTCCTGTTTATTGTGATGACAAGGTCTAGGTCCCTAGTGTGTGTATCTCAGAGGGATTGGGATTTCTTTAGGTGTAGCATGTCCAATAGCTCTGGTTTTGGCATAGCTTTATATGGTAGGCAAAGATCACCTTGGAGTAGGTGATATGCTATGGAGTAAAGCTGGAGTTTTTTTGCGACCGTCAGTGTAGAGCATCTGTTTGTGGCCGGTAATCCTCTTTGTGAGGGACTTCTGTGGCCTTTCCAGCTGCTGCAGATGTCTTGTGAGGTACATTCCAAAAGGGGCGTAGTACTCTAGAATGGGTCTAATGAGTGTTGAGTAGAGGGGAGCAATGACCTCTTTTCCTGGATGAGAACCCTTTTCGTGATGAGGTGTGCCATGTAGGAGGACTTCCTGACTACAGTGGCGATGTGATTATCAAAGGAAAGACTACTGTCCACCTGTGTCCCAAAGTCTCTTGCCACACAATCAGTGTTAAGTAGACTGCTGCCTATGTGGTAGTTCATGGGTACAGAGTTTTACCAAAGGGGATGACAATGCACTTTTTGGCATTGAGCTCAAGGCCATGGCTCTGACATCAGGCATCTGTCTCAGTGAGTCCCTCCTGTAGGATTGTCCACATAATTTGGGGACTTGACTATGGCTGCTAGTTTGCAGTCATCTGTGAACTTCATTAGTCAGAGGCCTTCTATGTTAGGCTGTACTTCAGAGAAGTAATAGAGAATATATACCAACCAGATGTCCCAGGACTGAACCCTGTGGTACTCTAGTTGTCACTGGTTTGAAGTCAGATTTGGAGTCTGCAACTTTTACAGTGTGGGTTCTGTCAGTGAGCCAGTTGGCAACCCATCTTGTTATGTAGGGATTTATACCTAGTTTAGTGAGTTTATACCTAGTTTAGTGAGTTTAGCTATAATTCCAGAATGGGGGATGGTTTTGAAAGCCTTGGTGAGGTCAAGATAGACTGTGTGAACCACCTTAACCTCATCTATGGCTTTGGTGACCATCTCAAAGAAGTCGATCAGGTTCAGGAGGCATGATCTGCCTTTCACAAACCCGAACTGGGTGGGGTCCAGAGTTTGGAGGTTACCAATGTCTTTCTTTATGAGTTCCAGGATGATACGTTCCATGGCCTTGCAGACCAGGCTCATCAGGCTAATAGGGAGATAGTTTCCAGGATCAGTGGTGGCTCTCCCTTTGGAGTGGGATAACTGTTGCTGTGCGCCATTCAGTGGGCACAAAGCCTGATGTGAGGCTATGATTGAACATGGTGCTTAGGTGGGGAGCCTGTTTTTTCTGAAGTTGGTGTAAACACAGCCTGAGATGTTGTCTGGTCCCAAGGATGCTGTCTTTTACCTGCGTAATTGTGATTACAGGGACTCTGCATTCTTTCTGTATAGATACAGGCTCTTTAGGGGGGTGAGAGGGGGGTAAAGTTAGCACAGAACCTATCTGCCAGGATGTTGGCAATATCCAAACATACAAAGCTATGTCAAACCCAGAGCTACTGGACATGCTCCACTTAATGAAATCCTCGCTCCAAGCTACAAGTTCTAAATCCTAAACCTTGTCACCACAATAAACAGAACATGCTGGAGGGATAGATTCCTGTCCCAGAGACTTCCCATACTCTGGAACAAACTACCTCTATCTTGATGATTGGATAGGAAATGGGAAATTCACCCCGGGGATCACCTCTGTGGCTCTGCTCGACAGGGGCACAGGAAAATAATTTTCTTGGGTGGCAAAAGCCAGGGTACCTTTTTGGCTAGGCTTGTATGCCCTAGGGCCAATAGCCTAGTACCTAGCTATGAACCTATTGGTTGTGCCGTTGTGCTGCAACTCTGAGCAGATCTGGGTGTGGCCATGCAGATTCTCGACATAGCTATAGAATGCTTTGTGGTTGTCCTTAGAATTAGTGGCGATTTTGTTTTCATACCTAGCTTTGGAGGATCTTATAAGGGATCTCAGCTTCTTACTGAGGCTGACCAGGGAGCTCCTCCATTCATGGGATTTTACTCTTTTGCAACAGTTTCTTCCTTCTGTTGTACAGTTTGTTTATGGCAGGGGACTACCAGACTGACTTCCTTTTTTGGATGATAGCGTCTTGGTTCTGTTTGGGATAGCATGATCCATGTACTTGTATAAGTGCTTATAGAGTGCATTTGTGTGGAATTCAGCAGTCGTAACTGCATTGTCCATCTGCGTGGGTGTCATGAAGTTCACCACTTCGGTCTTAAGCATGAAGTTGGCTTTGGATAAATTTATTACCATGGTTGCCTTAATGGGGGTGGAGGCGGGATGTGGATATCTAGGGTGATTAACTTATGGTTGGATCGGACCAATGAGGAGTTGACTTCAGGTGTGGAACACCGGTCACTCATGTTGGTAATGACTAGGTCTAGGATATTGTTGCCCCTGGTGGGGGTGTGAATAAATTGATCCATGGCATTGGAATTTATGAATTCCAGAAAGTGTTGAGTGATGGAGTTGGTACATGAATAGTTTTCCCAGTTAATGGTGGGGTAGTTGAAATCGCACATTATTAGGGTGTTTGGTTGAACCCTAATATTTTCCAGTATATTACGAAGAGAGGAGTGGGAATCCTGGGGCATGGTGGGGCATCTGTAGCAAGCTACAATTTGGATTGCAGTTTTGCCCAGAGTTTGTTGCACTTGAATAACCTCAGATGCATTACACTGAGCAACTAGCCTGGAGGTGTGGATATCCTTAATGAATATGGAAACATCTCCACCTTTGGCGTTCCAGCCCAGGTTACATGGCCAAAATGTGGTATGAGTTATTGCCTGGTAGTGCAGGGGTGCTCCCTGGAGCCTTGAACCAGGTCTTAGTCACAGCACAGATATTGATGTTCTCCATTTTAAGGAGTTCCTTGAGTGAGTACATTTTGAGATTTAGACTTCTAGCACTGAGTAGCATTACCCTCAGTTTTTGCTTGCCTGTTCCTGTTATGGTGGTGAATTTGTCATTTGAACCCCTTGCCTAAAAAAGGCACTATAGGGGCAGCAAGAGCCTTGGCCAGTATCCAGAATCCCAAGGGTGACAGGCGCAGGCCATCTTTGGCAAAGCATCGTGGTCTGTCGACCATGTCATCCTAGGCAGACAGACACTGGATCCCCTTAGAATGACACCAGAAGCTTAACCAATTGTTGAAATGAATAATTTTATCCCTGTACTGCGGTATTCTGGGCAATGGCAGAATGCTACCCAGGGCTAGGGTCATACCTGCATGGGCTATAAGATCAGAGAGCTCTTCCATGTCTCTTTTCATGTAGTCCAGGGAGGTACATCTGAGGTCATTCACACCACCATAGACAATGACAAAGTCAGATTTGTAATTATTGTGGAGTGACCTGAGTGTGTGAGTTATGTGGTGGATCCTGGCACCTGACAGGCAGCTGACAGTAACCGTCTCCGTGTTTAGCCTGGTGAGTGGGACATCAGTGTGCCTGACTATAGACTCACCTATCACACTAGTGTGCTGGGTACATTGTTTTGCCTTGTGGGCTGTGGTTGAGTGGTGCATGGTGTCTGTGGGCTGTGTGCCATTTGGGTTGTGTTGGGGGGGTGAAGGTTGCTTGAGTTTCTACTTTGGAGGTCTCTGTTGCTTGAGCAGATTATTATTGAGAGCCTCCACGAATGTTTTTGAGTTTCTATGTGTGGATTTTAGTGGTGTAGACTTAGTGGGACTATGTGATGAGTGTGGTGTGGTGCAAGTGTTTACCTTCTCCTCTTGACTGTTAAGTTCGGTCTTTGTCGGAGAGAGTTTACCTCCAGTTTGGCTAGATAAGTGCATCTCTCACAGGTTGTAGTGTTGGGTGGTAGGAGGCGAGGGTTGTCTTTGTACACGAGGCAATTGCTACATTGCCCAAAGATGCCCAGATTCATCAGATAGACAGGAGAGAACATGGGGAGCTGACCCTTGGACATGCCTAAATAAAAAACTATTTTCCTCTACATAAGTGAGGAAAGCGAGTACAAGAGCTGTTTTTCTCTAAGCAAGTGAGGAAAGTAAGTACAAAAACTGTTTTCCTCTAGGTAATGAGGAAGTTTGAGTGTTGTAGTAATTTGTAGCGTATTTAGTGCTTACAACAACTGCTGAGCACGAATAATCAAATTCAAGTACAAAAACTAAGAATCTGTATCTGGACTAGACTAGTTACAGGAAAGATGGGAAACGAGTGCAAACACGGGGTTTTAAACCAGAAGTTGAAAGAGATGGAAAAACTGCCCAAACGGCCAATAAACTACAATTTCTAGGGTCAGAAACCACCCCTCTTGTGGTAGACAGGCTACTTAGTGCTTACCACTCCCACTGATAAGCTAGGCTTCCCTCCAACACAGAAAGGCTTGGGGGGGGGGCTCAGAAGCTTACATACAGTTCTGGATACAGCAAATCTGTATATGGACTACACTAGTTACAGGAAAGGTAGGAAAACAGGCTTAGAGTTTTTTTTTTTTTTTTTACAGAAAAGCAGCGAAAACAGCACTAAAAACATTTAAAGTGCAGTGCAAGCTAGCACACTTGTGTGTAGCAGTATTAAAGCAAATACACTTAAAACACTTAAAATAAATGCAATTTCTTCAAAATGTATTGAATTCAATTATTGTTTTATTCAACTCTGAATAGTTAAAAAGTGCCAGAAATCAGCTGAGAAGCACACTCAGTCAGAACACAGGGAGATTCTAGCAAATTTTTTTTTTTTTAGTAAAATGGAAAGGGTGAAAGGAGGAGCAGAAGATAATTCAAGCTTAACAAACTAAGTGGGTTGGCCTTTTCAAATGTTTTCTCTGTAATAGGTAAAATGAGCTAATGACACTAGACTGGGGGTGTTCCAGATGAAATTTACAGTAGGGGCGGGCAAATGCAAAGTCACCAAGTACAAGAACAAGATACCAACAGGGAGGCTGGGTGGGAACACAGCACCAATATAAATAAGCAAATGTATAAATACAGCACAGTGCAAATTAAGTTGCAAAAAGTGTACTTATCAGTTTGGAATAGATTCCAACTCTGCTCACAGCCAGGAGATCTATCAGCTTTGCACCAATTCACAGAAATGTAAGCATTTAATACATGTACCTTTCATTTCTTTCAGAAATGTAGTATATAATTTAAAAAGTAATACAACACACAGCCAGTTAAAAAAATCACAAATACAGGCTAGAATAAATAGTAATGTACTGTGAAAGTGGTGATACACTGACTAGTCTAGCTGTGATTCGCACAACCTCCTTATTGTGTACTCTGCAGATGAGGAAGTCAGCTTGCTTTTTAAATGTGGCTCCGACAGGTCAGTCTTGCAGGCATGATGTGTTATCGAATATAAATTAGACTTTATTACTGCATTTCTAGGTTATGGCAGTTTGCAGACTTGCACTTTTATTAAAAATTAGATATCCTGTTACAGTCAAAATTAGAATATGCTTGGGTAGTCTGCCTGTCCACAAATGCATTCAAGGCTAAAAAACGATTATCCACACATGTCTAAAGCAAACTGCCATCAGCACATCAAAAAAAAAAAAAAAAAAATACAGCAAACACATTCCTAGGAAGATATGTTAACCTGCATTATGGGACTTTTTGACAAGAGATGAATGAATGGCTACGACAGTTTAAATAGGTGGCATCATCATAAAGTGATGATTTTAAGCTCCATGTGCCAAAGGAAGTAATATTTTAAAGTTTAGTTTTTGATTTTGGCATAAAAGTGAAATAGTACAAGCTTATTCGAGTTGGTGATGTCTGATTTTCTCTAGGCATAGCTGTCTCCAGTACTTGCTTTAGAATATCTCACTGCAAACACACCACACCCATTTTATCTGTATGCTTTGGAAGATGGATCTCTCTTGGTGAGACTGCACCCCAGGGCTCAAACTAGAGCTTTGATCTCATTTGATTCTCTACTTTATTCCACCCTGGCCGCTAACTGCTTAGGATTTGGTCAAACCAGAGGACCCATCAAGGATTATTAATAATGTTGGATAAAAAAAGACAGCCTTACTATACTAATTGACTAGGACCTTTCTAGACGAGTCAGAATATTTTCCCATAAGCCATTTTTTGCTGGCTAGCATTTCCAAAAACCACATCTTTTAGAGGTCCTGGTAAGTGTGGCAAAACAGTACATCACCTGCTACCAGCTGAGGTGCCAAATATTTACTGATATTTCTTGATTTGAAAGTTACTAGCCAGTGATTAGGGGGTAAATTAGTACAAGTGAGATAAGCATGTTTATGAAGTCAAGTCATTAATTACAGGGTGCAACAACCATCCTGAAGTGCATCTGACAAAAAAGAAGAGTAATTCTGATTGGTGCAAAAAATGTACCTAACCAAGGGCCCCACCATAGAGGGTTCTCGCATGGTTTAAGCCAGTAAGCATCTGTGTATATATATATATATATATATATATATCTATATATATATATATATATATATATATATATATATATATACATATATAAATAATATATATATACATATATAAATAATATATATATACATATATACATATATATATATATATATATATATATATATATATATATATACATACACACACACATATATATATATATATATATATATATATATATATATATATATACACACACATACATAAATATACATATATATATATATATATATATATACATTACATATATATATATATATATATATATATATATATATATATACACACACATACATACACACACACACGTATTTGGGTCTATATTCAAAGAATGAAACATCCAGAGCGAATGCACTAAAGTATGAATGCTCAAAACAGCGATTTCTTTCCCTGGGAAAGAAATCGCTATCACATGCACACACTTTCAAACATAAAGTGGGGGGTTCAACCCCCCCCAACTAAATATACCAACTCCAAGATTGCTCTACAGTGAGGAAAGGGGCAAACACACTGGGATGGCCAAGCAGTTTCTTTCCCAGGGAAAGAAATTGCTGTTTTGAGTGTCCGTGCTTTAGTGCATTCGTTCTTTATATTTTTTCACTTCATATTACTGAAATGCTGAAATATCGAATTTCGGCAGTATAAAGCCGAAACCATCACAACACCGATATTTCACAATCAAGAAACTAAAACATCAAACATACACAATACAGCACACACACAAACCATAACACCCACACCACAAAATTAAATACAACAAAACACCACACAGACACAAACCTACACTACACAAATGCAGGGGGGCAAGCTACCCCTTGTGCCTCCCACCCCCCTACTTGTATATACTAACTCAGAGATTGCAAAAACAGTAAAGAAAAAAATAATTACACAGCCAACACATACAATCATACCTCCAACCTCCCTACCCTAACCCACTCGTACAAGTTAGAAAAACACTCACGCACACTCACCTTAAACTGCAGATACCATCTCAGCCAAATACTTCCACAACATAATGTACATGCATAAGCACTAATTCGACATAGTCCTACTCGCACTTATGGACTTTCGTTATTTTGAAGTTTCGACTTCATGGACACGGATTTCTGAAATTCGATATTTCAGCAATTCATGTTTATGAAGTGAAACCATATATATTTATGTGTATGCATGTATGTATATGGTATTTGCTTTCATTGGTTCAGTCAAAAAATCTTTCATGTTACATAAATCACCTATCCACCTGTTTTAAATCACTAAGGGACAATATTTTACCTATGTAATTTCCCTCCATTTAAGCTGCTATCTGCATTACATAAATGGCCACAGCAGCAATCCCTGCTCTCAGTCCCTTCGTGTTTTATTGTCCTGGTACTTAACTTACCTCTTCATGAGAGCAGTAAGAAGGGTATTATTCCTTGACAGTTCTGAATCCAGTAGGATGGTGGCAGTTTTTATGAGCACAGAGTTATGCAAACAGCTGAAAGGCAATGTGTGTGCTGAATTAAGCATCAGATCTTCTCCCAACATAATTTACACTTTCAGCAACCATGACATAAAAAACAAGAGATGACACCTTTTGCACATTCAAGAACACTTACAGACTTCTAAAGC
Source organism: Protopterus annectens (assembly GCF_019279795.1). NCBI lineage: Eukaryota > Metazoa > Chordata > Ceratodontiformes > Protopteridae > Protopterus > Protopterus annectens. The sequence continues at coordinate 388,936,414 of NC_056748.1, read as the reverse complement.
AAAGCTTGATTTCCACGGATAAGATTTGACTTAAAAGCATCACATCTTTTAAGTGCACTAATATACTCAACACAATTTTAACAGCAACCTCAGTCCACTAAAAGCTCTACCTTGAGCCTCTTAAAGGTCCATACAAATCCCGATTTCTTAGTGGCAGCTTCTGGGTAACTTACTTCACCACCACCACGCCCAAGTGCAGCTTTAAGACTTCAGTCAGTATCAGATACAGTTTTCCCTGTTCCTTATGAACTTTTTCAGCAGCTGCACATTTCATCACAAACCTGATAAAAATCTACATAATTAAGATTTCCAGATAAATACCAAAGCAAAAAAGCACCAGTAAACCTGCAAATCATGATGCTTTAATAAGCTGACATGATGAATCAGGCCTTGCCCTTTTCATGCCATCATCTTCAGCCTTGAGCTCTCAGCATGACACAAATGTGCACCTCAGCACTTGCCATATAGTCATCTTAGTCCTGTGCAATCAGATACCACCTGCTTCTTAGTCCCAAGCATCAAGTCCACCAAGGCACTTGTAATTCTTACAGCCTGGCTTACCTATCTGCAACACTGTACTAAAGCCTAGTGTCTGGTCTGAGTCAATTAACTTGGCTAGTTTGTAAATACATACATGTAAATGTAATTTGTGGTCGTAGCATGTAGTCCCCACCAGGGCTCAGAGCCACAGGAAAACAAAATCTTTAAAGGTAAACAAGACTGTTAAACAGAATAGATGTTTATCATAATTATCACACAATCCGCAGTTGCTTATACCCTCAAAAGAAACACCTTATATATGCATTGTGTGTGACTGAATTTGCCTGTATTAATGAACAGAGTCTTCTTCAGGCAGGTTGTAATATTTAACCACTAAATGCCTGGGAAGAAAATTTGCTGAAGTTACACAAATTCATCAGTTGCTGTCTTCAGACTGACCAAACTGTAATGCATATTTCCATTTCTAACCGCCACTTCTCAAAAGGTCCATAGAAATTCATTTGTAATTTTACTCTCACCCTCCCCTCCTTCTTCCATCTAGGATGCCCCATTTACATTTTCTTCATAGGTTCATAGGTTGGTACTAGGCTATCAGCCCTAGGGCCTATACAAGCCTAGCCATAACAATTCCCTGGCTATTTTTTCCCACATTATTTACTTTCCTGGACCCCTGTCTAGCAGGGCGACTGACGTGATCCCAGGGGTGAATTTCCTTTCTCCCATCCAATCGTCAAGGTTCCTCTTGAAGAGGTCCAAAGAGGCACTCTGCTTGACATGTATGGGCAATCTATTCCAGAGTCTGGAGAGTCTCTGGGTCAGGAACCTATCCCTCCAGCATGTTTTGTTTATTGTGATGACAAGGTTTAGATCCCTGGAGCATGTAGCTCTGAGGGATTGGGATTTCTTTAAGTGTAGCATGTCCAACAGCTCTGGGTTTGACATGGCCTTGTATGTTAAGCAGAGATCGCCTCTGAGTAGACGATATGAGACAGAGTATAGCTGGAGTTTTTTAAGGCGGTCAGCGTAGGGCATCTGCTTTAGGCCTGTGATTCTTTTAGTGAGGTATTTCTGAGGCCTTTCCAGTTGTTGCAGATGTATTGAGAGGTACATACCAAATGGGGCGTTGTATTCTATAATGGGTCTGAGGGATGAGTACAGTGGAACAATGACCTCCTTTTTTCTGGATGAAAAGCCCTTCGTGATGAGGTGTGCCACATAGGATTTCCTGACTGTTGTGGCGATGTGGTTATCGAAGGTGAGACCACTGTCCACCTGTGTCCCCAAGTCTCTTATCACACTTTCTGTGTTTAGTGTACTGCCACCTATATGGTAATTCATGGATACATGTTTTTTTCCCCATAGGGGATAACAATACATTTCTTGGCATTGAGCTTGAGCCCATGGCGCTGGCACAAAGCATATGTTTCTGTAAGGCCCTTTTGTAGAGTATCCACATCATTTGGGGATTCAATAATGGCTCCCAGTTTACAGTCATCTGCAAACTTTGTTAGCCAGAGTCCCTTAGTGTTGACCTGTACTTCAGAGAAGTAGATGCCAAACAAGAGCGGCCGCAGGACTGAACCCTGAGGTACTCCACTTGTCACTCGTCTGGAGCTGGATTTGGAATCTGCTACTTTTACAGTGTGGGTTCTATCAGTAAGCCATTTAGCAACCCATTGGGTGACATAGGGATTAATGCCCAACTTAGTAAGTTTATCTATGATTCCAGAGTGGGGGATGGTGTCAAAGGCCTTGGCAAGGTCTAGATAGGCTGTGTGGACCACCTTATCCTTATCCATGGCTCTGGAGACTGATTCAAAGAAGTCAATCAGGTTCAGGAGACAAGATCGGCCCTTCACAAACCCAAACTGGGTGGGGTCCAGTGTTTGAAGGTTGCCAATGTCTTTGTTTATAAGTTCCATGATAATACGCTCCATGGCCTTGCAGATAAGGCTTGTCAGACTGATGGGACGGTAGTTTCCGGGATCCAAGGTGGATCCCCCCTTGTGGATTGGGATAACTGTAGCTCTGCGCCATTCAGTGGGCATGAAACCTGAGGTGAGGCTATGATTAAACATGACACTTAGGTGAGGTGCCAGTTCATATTGTAGCTCATGTAGTACACAGCCCGGGATGTCATCTGGTCCCATGTATGCTGTATTCTTGGCTTTAGAGAGTGCGTTTTGTACCTGTGTGGCCGTTATTACTGGAATTTGGCAATCTTCCGGTATTGAGATGGGCCATTTAGGGGGTGAGAGGGGGGTGAAGTTGGCACTGAATCGATCTGCCAGGATATTGGCAATATCCTTCGGATCAGTATATTTAATGCCATTCTGTTTTAGCTCAGAGCAGATCTGAGCATTGCCATTTAGATTCTTGACATAGTTATAGAATGCTTTGTGGTTGTCTTTGGAATCTTTGGCAATTTTATTTTCGTAACTAGCTTTGGAGGATTTTATGAGGCATCTCAGTTTCTTACTGAGGCTAGTAAGGAAGTTTTTTGCATCCTGGGATTTTCCTCTTTTCTGCAAAAGTTTCTTCCTTTTGTTGTAAAGTTTGTTTATGGCAGGGGACCACCAGATTGTCTTCCTTTTTTTGGATGAGAGCATTTTGGTTCTATTTGGGATGGCACGATTCATGCATGAGTGGATGTGCTCGTACAGTGCCTTAGTGTAGGATTCAGCAGTTGAACTTTCAGTTCCCATCTGCATGGGTGTCATGAAGTTTGTCACTCCTGACTTGAGTAGCATGAAGTTGGCTTTGGAGAAGTTTTTTATGGTGGTTTCTTTACTGGGGGGGGTGGTGGGATGTGGATGTTAAGGGTGATTCGCTTATGGTCAGACCTGACTAACGAGGGGGTGACCATAGGTATGGAGCATTGATTTCCCATGTTGGTAATGACCAGGTCTAGGATATTTGAGCCCCTGGTGTGACTATGGATTAGTTGATCCAGGACATTGGAATTTATGAATTCCAAGAACCATTCTAAAGGTGTTGGGACATGAGTCGTTTTCCCAGTTAATGGCAGGGTAGTTAAAATCACCCAGTATTAGGGTGTTTGGTTCTATCTTAATATTTTCCAGTATGTTTAGAAAGGTGTACTGAGAATCTTGGGGTATGGTGGGGGATCTGTAGCAAGCTACAATTTGGATTGCAGTCTTACCTAGTGTTAGTTGCACTTGGAGAATTTCAGACACATTGTGTTGGCCAACTAGCCTGGTGGTGTGAATATCCTTGGTGAATATTGACACTCCTCCACCTTTAGTGTTTTGGTCCTGGTTTGGTGGCCGAAAAGTATGGTAAGAGTTGTAGCCTGGTATCAGAGGCAAAAAAACAGGCCTGTTTATCGATGTACATTTCATACCTTTAAGCACATAAATAAGCATCTGCTATGGTTTGCTATCCTGCTGGACCAACAAGTACAGAATTTCAAAGTGTAGATAGAAACTGTAAAAACCTTTGAATGTCCTTGCCTAATTGCCAATACAGAACTGCCACGCCTTGTTATACTCGTGGATAAATACCAACCAGCCTTTGTCCCCCTCTTTGTTCTAGTATTAGCGACTTAATGCCAGATTTTCCCCACAACTGACCGTCAAGTCAGCTATGTCATAAACCACAACCTCCCCTTCAACCATTACATTCAGTATATATTTAACTATTCTAAGCCACAAAGTATTTTACTATTTATTTTCACAGCCATCCTGTGGTTCTTACTAAACCAGTAATTATTGCAGTAACAATATTTTCAGCAAAAGAACTACTACCACTACAACTGTACTGCAACAAAATGTTCCAGAGGCATGTTGGCAGTGGAAGGGGGTTAAGGATGCCTATATAACAGTGGCCTAAACGTACAAGCAAAAGGCAACCAAAAATAAGCAAGGACTTGACTGTAGGCAATTATAACTTCTGTGGTATAAAAGTAAACAGATCTACACATGCACACTAAACTATCAAAAGCTACTTATCCCCATAAAGCCTAGCTCTTGCTGGGCATGTAACTGAAGGTCTGGATCCCAGACCGCCATTACAGAAGAAAAAGAAGAAAAAGACTGAATCGGCTGATATTTGGGGATCCTTTCAAGGGGAAACAGAAGTGCTTCTTACACCCCAGGGATGCCTGGGAGGAAATGCTGGTATTCAAAATTGCTAACTATACAGTCTGTTATTTGACACATGCCTGAAAGCCTGCAAGATCTACTGGTATTGACTGGGGGGACTGAGACAAAAAATGTTGGTATTGACTGTGGGGACTGAGACAAAAAATGTTGGAAATGACTGAACATGACAAATTGTGATCTTGAAATCTTAAAGTTGGTACAAGAAGGAAGAAAAATATCTATAAACAGATATGCAAATAATTGATAAAATACAGAGACAGAAAAAAATGTGTGTATAGACGGGTCTATGTTAAATGAACAAACGATCAAAATGTTGAGTACAACATACTCTACATTTGATCGCTCATTCGTTTAATTGGACACTCCAAATGCCAAAATCTGGAGTTCCGAAATGTTTTGGTCGGCCATCCCAGTCAATGTAGCGTGTGACGTAAACACGCTACACTGTTCGGAATGGCTATGTCACAGGCTGCTTAGTTTAATATACCAACTCCAAGATCGCTGTACATTGGGGAAAGGGCAATTTTCCCCCAATGTACAGCGATCTCGGAGTTGGTATATTTAGTTAGGGGGGGGTGTGGGGTGCGAAGACGCCACTTTTTTTTAAAAGTAGGTGCGTTAGTGTTTGAATGATGCGAGTGTGTAGGAGTTTGTATGCTTTGGTTGTATGTGTGTGTTTTGTCTGTTCGTGTAGGGGAAGTGTGGGACAAACAATCTTTCGATTTTGTTTGTTTCGGGCTTTCCAGGGTTCGAGGTTTTGAACTTATGATCATAATATTTTGAGTATGTTGTACTCGACATTATGATCGTTCGTTCATTTAACATAGAACCACACACACACACACACACACACACACACACACACACACACACACACACACACACGTTCTCAACTTCTTTGCTCAAATTCTGGACAAAGTAAAAAATAAAGGAGGGAAAAAGGACCAAACTAGTCTTGCTTGGGTCAGGGCTTAAATAAATAAATTAAATAAATAAATAAACTCAGACAATTTGCAAATACTACTCTAATTCATTTAGAAAGTCAACAGATTTACCCTGGGATTCATTAACACTTACACCAGGTGTACACAGTTCTGAGTAAATGGGCAACAAAAGCACAACTCACACTTTCTTGCTCCTAATTTTCTTGCAGCCTAAAATATCAAGGAGGATTCATAAAGGTTACCACAAAGTGTAGACTACACGTAGACTTAGTGTAATCTTTCTGAGTAACTAGAAAGCACAAAGATGCAATAGGGATGTTCTTTAATAAAGATGATGTACACCTAGTGTAGGCATTAATGAATTTCACCCTAAATTATTTAGGATCAACATTCATTTTCTGAAGAATGGGTAATATGAAACACTAACATACGACATTATTGACTGACTAATACTCAATGATTTACCAGAAACTATGGGAGCAATAGGTAAGCTATTCATTGGTACCTGAAGCTGGTCTGCTTACTACTACTTAAGAGAGGAAACAGATAGGCTGATTAGGCTCCTTCAGCAGGAATGAATGGTCAACATGGCCCTCACCAGTCAGGATGGATCAAATGGCTACAGGCAGAGAGACTACTGGGAAGGTTCAGAGGAAGTGGGTAGTATGGGAATACAGGCAAATGGAAACCGTTAAGAGGAAAGAAGCTAGACACACATTCATATTCAGTAAATGCAAATTATGATTCAGAAGACTGACATCACTTGTTGCTTCAGTAAGAACACCTCTAATGTAATATGCATGGCTGCCCTTGGAAGATGCACTGGAAGACAGGATCACATTGTCCACTTGCTATTCTAATTCCTTTTTATGTGCACCCAAATAACCTCAGTACTTTTGCTATTTTGCACATGGCAACCAGATAAGGCCAAATGGGGAACTCCGAGACTCGACAGTTAACATGTAATGCTAAGCAAGTAAAACATAAAATAAGGTAACCGGGAAGACCTATGGGGGAGATCAACAGCACAGCGACTTGAGAGGTCAAAGAGATTGAAATGTCAAAGCAATTTACTCCTCCAAGTTATAGGAAAACAGAAAGCAGTCTGGCAGGCCAGTGCTGCAGTGGGTGGTGAGCAACTGATAGACTATGAATTTGATCCCAGTGGGTTGCAACCGATGCAAAATTAGTAAGTGATTCTGCACTTGAATGAAATGCAATTTGCTAACAATAACTGCTGTTTTTTAATACCCAAACTCCCAAGCTAAAACTGCATTCTGGATGCGACGCAGATTTCAGTCAAATTAGCTTCAGAAAACTTAGGAAATCTTAACTAAGCCCACAGTTTAATTTCTAAAAATGGAATGGCTAAAATCACAAAGCCCAGCCTATAAGCAAAGACTTGTGCCCGAATAAGCTTAATTTCCCAGGGAGTTGAACAGCATAAAGCATGTTCGGAAATGAACAGTTCTTGCTGCTTCCAAAGTGATGTTATTTTAAGGAAAACTCCACCATTAAACTGAAAAAAGTATTCTTTTCATTACAACTTGGCATGGTGTACAATATAAATGCACTGCAATAATAGTACTTGTTCATCAATATTCTATTTTAATTTTTGTATACTCAAAACGTCTGTCAAGAGAACTGCCATATTAATTTCATGTTATTTTTCAGTTAATTTATCCCCCAATTCAGTTTCTGTAAAATGTATGCAAGCCTAGACCCGTTTTTCCATTTACTTACATAAACAGTATTTGAGTAATTAGCTTTTAAAATGGACCACAGAAGTTGTGCTCACAGGTTCAACAGTAGTTCCATGGCTTGCAGCCCAGGAAGCCATTATGGAGCTAATACAATTCCTCAATTCTCCAAAAGCAATGCTTGGTTAAGTGACTTGCTCAAAGTCATATTTGGGCAAATGAAGGCTAAGGGAATTGAACCATATATCAAAGGAAGCAGCATGGTAAGAGCTCAGTCTTAATCTACTGCACTAACTGCCAGCATCAGTGCTTCTTTTTAACTCAACTACTCTTATCTCTGCCTACTAAAGCTGGTTGATGCCATGTATGTCCCATTCACATTTTTGTCAGAGGTAAACAGGACTGTTTACTTATGTATAATGCTTACATACAAGAACCTAAATAAATAGCTGCTACAGTTTGCAGCTAAGCTGCTGGACCCACTAATGTGGAAGTCCAGAATTTCTAGATACAACACATTAAAAAAGACTGAAAAAGAAGCTAGAGGAAAAAAATACTTGCACAAGAAAAACTGTCAAAAGCTTCATATGCAAAATTGTGTTAATTAATACAACAGATTCATGAAAAACATCACACAGACCAAGAAACTGAGTCATCTGGAAAAAGAGGTGACTGAGGAATTGCAAAAATATAAACAAAACCTAGAGGTATTTGAAAGGTATAAAAATGAAAAATGGACATGGGGAAAAAAAAGAGATCTGATATGGTGCAATATTTATTTATGCAAAGGAGAAAGCCAAACTAATCAACAGAAAAAAATCAGTTCCAAAGACATTTAAAGACAAACATAGGCAAAGGCACCAATACAAGGAAAATTTAAAAAAACAGAAGATTAGTAAAGTAGAATTTAAATAGAAGCTGAAGTTATGGAATACCTGTGAACACCTCCAAAGTATTTAGTGTAGAATGTATAATACAAGTTGTCACAGTACGATGGAAACACGAGTCCCCAAAGTAAGGAGAAACACGTGGAGCAGGAAACATTTGAAGAGGAAATATGGACATGTGAAAAAGATTTAATATGGTACAATATTTATGCAAAGGAGAAAGCGAAACTAATCAATACAAAATAACAGCACCACAGATAACTTGGAGAAATACAGGCAAAGGCATCCTGATATGGAAACTTTTGCAATGCAAAAATAATAAAGTAGAAAAGAGGATTAGTAATGGAGAAGTTACAGAAATAAAAATTGAAGTTAGGGATTACCTGTGAAGTGAAGGATTTAGTGTAGAAAATCCAGCACTGGTAATATCATAGCATGATGGAATAGAGAGTCCCCAAATTAAGGAAAAACCGGTGCAATGGAAAGCATCTGATCAGTTGTCACATGAAGATACTCTGGCGTCTTCAGTAGGAAAATACAAAAGTTCAGCTGGCGTTGCACAGCAAGGGAAGGAGCAGTAAATGGTAGCAACACTGGTGCAGTCAAGGTTGTGGAGTGATAAGCCAGTGAGTTCCCATATGAAAGAGCAATGGATGACACAGGATACAGCTGAAGAGAATACGTCACAGGAAGATGTTATGGAACTTTCTGTAGAATTCCTGCAAGAAATGGAGAATAAAGAATGTGCCCTCCATTCAGAGGATAAAGACCTAAGGGAACGGTTGCTTGATTTATGGAGTGTGGAGTATTTCTCCCTGGACCTCCCCTAAAAACGGGGTCTGTCCCAGTCTGACTTTTCCAGTAAACAAATGTTAAATAAAAATAAAAATAAAAAATACATTTAATAAAGGTGGATAGATGTATTAAGATCAATGAAAGAAGTAGATTACAGAAAGTCAATAAGACCCAAAATGTTACAAGTCTGACAAAACAAATGAATGCAGTAATAAAGACTATTAACAGAAATTAACATGATAGAAGTATATAGGCTATATTATCATGCAGCTAAATTAATAACACATATAGACTTATAAAAATACAAGGCAATAAGGGAAAGGAAGGCACTAACTCAAATACAAACACAGAATTATCAATTTCAGAAAACTATAAAGCAATTAAGATTAGGATTAAGGAAAGCTGCATCACTAACAAAATACCAGTCTGGGTCAGGAATGTGATTTAAAGGAACTTGAAGAGGAGCGAGTATATAAATATTTGAGATTTGACAAAGGATCTACAATAAAAAGATGAACAAATGTGAACAAAACTCAGTAAAGAATATTTGAGTAGAAAAATTAATACTGAAAACATCCCCATCTATGAACAAAGTCAAGCTATAAAATAACTTGCTCCTCCTGTTCTTACAGTTTTGAGCTGATTGACTGGACCTAAAAGGTAATGGATCAGCTGGGACTGGAAAACAAGAAAAATGCCTCATGCTTATCAAACAATATAAAAAAAATATCGGTGTACATAAGATTTTATATTCTTCAGTCTGAAGGAGGTATGGGCCTCCTTGAAACTGATTATATCTATAGATCTGCAATACTACCATACATACCCGCTGACCTTACCAGATCCAAACATAGTGAAAATTTTGAAACATGGAGAACAAACCTACGATGACTTCCCTGCTTAGTTTAGCAGAAGCATGCTGGTGTCAAGTGAGAATGGAAACCAAATCAGAAATAGACAAAAATCAGGCAGCAAGTGAATGTGCCAAAACAACACAAGAAAGAATATAAGAAGGATCAGAAGAGAAGGCAAAAATGTGAAAAAAGCATAAATATAGTTATAAGTATAGAAAACTCCTGGAACAATCTCATGCCGATCAGAATTAGACATGATTAAGAAAAGGTGACTTTAACCGATACCACCACTCTTTCTCATTAGAAATAATGTAAACAAGACAAAAACACCTCCGCTGGCTTTACCATAAAGGGTACCCTCCAAATAGATACTCGAACTCCGGAAACAATGCAAATGGTATTCCACAAATATATCAACCACTCGATGTTTTAAATAAAACAATAAATTTAATAAACATCCGTAGACATACAAACAGAACTGGGATTGAGCGCGCTTTCATCTATCACACAAAGACTTCATCAGAATCCATTGTTACAAATGGTAACGTTCCTTAAATACTCTAACAGTTGATTCATTAATTGAATAACAACTCAATTAATGCAACAAATACATCCACTTTTAAGGTATATATAAACTCTTACATCCAAGCATGCTATGCTGAATTATACACAGTGCAAAATGCAAATATTTTTAAAAAACAACTATGTCTATATTAAAAAACTGTATAATTAAATATATATATATATATATATACATATATATATATATAAATATATAAAATATATTGAATATTATTAAATGTGTTAAAAGTGCTTCAATGATTGGCTAAAAACAAATGTATACATAAAATACAGTTAAAACTTTCTTGATTGTATATGTGTAAAAGTATATTTAAAGAATATACTAATTTGATATACTTAATGCAGGTATATTAAAATGGAAAACATTTCTTATAAATATGTAAATAAATAAATATGTAGTATAAGTGTGTCTCCTATAATAATATGTATATATATTACAGACAAAAATATATGTGAATAAATGTATTAGGTCTATAAATGTATACCTCTATAACACTTATTAAAATACAAAATATAATTTAAACCAAAAGATGAAAAGTTAATATTACAGGCCCAGGACAGTGGTCTATATACACATTTGTTTGCAAAGTTCATCAAACATATGGGAGAAACTGACAAATGTAGGTTTTGTAAAACAGAATTGGAAACAGTTGCACATCTTGTTGCTGGGTGTGATACACTAATGGCAGAGGGTCTGTATACTGAAAGGCATAATAATGTGGCAAGACTGTTGCACTGGGGATTGTGTAAACATTACAATACTGAAGTAGATGAGCAGCACTGGAAACATGAACCGCAAAGCATTATAGGGAATGATGAAGTTTATATCACAGGCTCACCATGTGAGAAAAACAGACATAGTAGTCCATGAAAAGAAGACAACAGCAGCATTGATCAATGAAATTGCTGCACCCAGTGATTACAATGTCTTACATACAAAGACACACAAAGTAATAAAATACCAGGATTCACAGGCTGAAACAAAGGCAATATGGAAGAAGGATACCCCGACAGTTACAATAGCAGGAGCAACAAAACAAATTTACATTCTTATTTAAACATGCTACTGATACACGTAACTCTGTATGAATTGCAGGAGTCAGTTCTGGGCACATTGTGGTTGCTACGAAGAGCACTTCTGGCTAACCTCAAAGAACGCAACAATACTAATTTCATGAAATTTAATCATACTTTGACTTAGGAATGGGGTCCATTACTGTCATGGTATTAAAAACACAAAACACTTGGAGAAATTAAACAGAGGATTGGAAACAGCTGTAGAAATAAAACAGCTTGGAAGTTTGGTGGACTGAAGTGACCTTAATCCAAAGGAAAGTCTTCTTAATTATAAACACTATATAGCTATTTCTTTGGAAGGTAAAGCATACTTTTCTGACTATCTTTGCACAAGTGTGTGTGGTGTTCATCAGTAGGGATAAGTGATAGTAATATGATTTCTGTAGGTTAAGTCACATACAAACCCCAAATAATAGACCGCCCAAGAAACTGCTGAAAATGAGATGCTGTTAATTTCCAGCAAAATAATTACATTTTACTTTTTTAATAATGCACACTTAGTAACAGGACCACCAATGAGCTGTGGTGGTGCAGCGGTAGCATTGTCGCCTCACAGCAAGAGGTTCACCCATTCGATTCTCGGCTGGAGTGCCTTCTGTGTGGAGTCTGCATGTCCTCCCTGCAGTTGAGTGGCATTTGAAAGACATGCATGAATGGGTGTGCCTTCGTTGAAGGTTGGGCATCTAGCTGGCACCTCGGCATCATAAAAATCTACTGCCACTCATTAGCGGAGCGGAGCTCCACTGTGGCGACCCCTAACCAGGAAAAGCCAGAAGTAGTAACAGGACCACCAATAGTGACTGCAGGGGTGACATATAAAACAGTCTTTCCATAACATAACAAGCAACGCACCAGGTAGTATTCTTTACGGTACACCCCTGCTGTCATAAAATGTCTTTGTTAACACTGTCATGTTTTGCAACTTTTCTTCCTGGATCTTCACCGAAAATGGAATATTCAGATGAACATTCATAGTCAGTAAGTGCAACTACTCTCCCCCACCCACTCTCTCTCTATTACACACACACATACATATACATATATATATATATATATATATATATATATATATATATATATATATATATATATATATATATATATATATGTATGTGTGTGTGTGTGTAATATGTACACACACATACACACATGTACGCACACAAGCAAACACACAACAAATTGCAGCAATACTAGGCAATTATCATGAGTAGTATTAGATGCCTATAGTAATATACACCGTTAAGTAGACACACAGTTTGGGCCTCTCTTTCAAGCATTTAATAGTGCTTACCACCCAAAAATCTAGCAGGGCTGTGACAATCGCGGTGTAAATTTGTATTTACCTATCAAATCATCAACACTAGCCTTAAAGGCAGTCAAAGTAGCACTTTGTTTGACCTATACTGGTCAGTTATACTACAGCCTTATATTGGAAGCCTCTCTTTCCAGCAATTCTTATTTGTTGGTGTAGGTTTAGATCCCTAGTGCAGGTGTTTGTAGAGTCAGCAGTTTAGCAAAGGAAGAGAAGGTCAAACAGGATTGTGTTTTTAATGGCTTGAAAATCAAAACCGGTTACCTCAGAGCAGCTTTGTAGGCTACTGTGTATAGTGACAGCTGGGCTAATGGGACTGGATGAATTTTCCTGGTAAGGTATTCTTGGAGCCTTTCTAGTTGAGAATTATTCTTCAATTTACACACACAAAAAGTGGGCTTTGAATTCAATGATGGGTCTGATGAGTGGAGGCTACAGTGACAGGATGAATTCTTTGGATCATGAAGACACTACCTTGGAAATTATTTGGTACAGACAGGACTTCATGAGTACGGTGGAAACATGATCAAGTTATTATATGACAGAGCTACAGAACTTAAGTATCCAGGTCTCTTGTGATCATGTCTGTCGAGTACCAGTTAAAATGTGTGAGGTGAGCAGCTTTTTTTTTTACCGAATGCAACAATGCTGCACTTAAATTGATCCCATTTAGTACACCATATATGTACACATGCCATCCCTTGCTGAAACTGCTTAGTATCAGTCGATGAGCAATGCATGGCCAGCTTCTGCATGCGCAGGAACACACTCACATATATGTATGTACATATGATATGCATGACAGTGTGGTCAAACAGTCTACTCATCTAACAGAACTAAGTAGTGTATGAGCAAAGCGATTCCTGGACATTGTCAATACAAATTCCCTGAAACAATTAGTCAGAATACCCAATGGGGGAAATAACATCTTACATCTTGTTCTTACTAATATGGGAGCATCTTGCACCATCCATTGTATATCCATCACTTCTTAGGTATGAACATAAAGATGTTGTCTTCAAAATAAAATTGAAACCAAAGATCCCTTCCTCCCAAGGCACCTTCATAAAAGGTACCTTCAGAAATTTCTTGAAGCCCAAATATCTACTATATTGGCAATATTCAGATGAATCAAATCCCCACCAAACCCACTTAACTCCACTGAATACACAAAAATGTACACTGCCACAATATGCAAGCATGTAAACAATTGCACAGATGCAGCTGTACCTTGTATATTATTACTGGAATTGTTTCGCAGCCTGGATACTTTTGGATTATTTTGGGTACATGTACAAATGTGCGCGCCCACACACTTACAAATGTGCGCGCCCACACACTTACAAATGTGCGCGCCCACACACTTACAAATGTGCGCGCCCACACACTTACAAATGTGCGCGCCCACACACTTACAAATGTGCGCGCCCACACACTTACAAATGTGCGCCCACACACTTACAAATGTGCGCTACACACAAATGTGCGCCCACACTTACAAATGTGCGCGCCCACACACTTACAAATGTGCGCGCCCACACACTTACAAATGTGCGCGCCCACACACTTACAAATGTGCGCGCCCACACACTTACAAATGTGCTACACTTTACAAATGTGCGCGCCCACACCCACTTACAAATGTGCGCGCCCACACCCACTTACAAATGTGCGCGCCCACACCCACTTACAAATGTGCGCGCCCACACCCACTTACAAATGTGTGCGCTCACACACACACAAACATGCACACCTTGGAGTACAGCATTGTGTAGGTGATAAACAATTAAGGGAAGATCCTCTGTTTGGTATATTAAGTTTTGCCACACTCACAAAGACAATGGAAGTGCTTTTAAAGGATGTTTTTGGAATCCATTTTAAATTAAATTATTATGACATTAATGTAAACTGCAAAATGTTATTCAGTACAGCAATGAATTAGCCAGACTATGTAGAACCAAGAAGATGAGGTTGAAGAATTTCCAAGATGGCTGCAAACTGAGCAGCAGTTTGATCAGAGCACTCCCAATGTGAAAACTGTATGTAATAATAAAAAAAAAACATTTAAAAAGCCAATAAAAGGTATCAACTTAAGTAACATTCAGTTCCTGGCTAGTAATTACACTGCCAAGATGCCAAAAATAAGAAATTGTAAAGTAAGAGAAACTCAACCAGAAAGGTAAAAGAAAATGTTCTGGCTGGGAAGAGCCTTGCAGTTGTTTGGCAAAAAGCATTCAGGTTTCAGCTTCAGTATAGGAGATGGTTGCAGTAATTTAGAAAAAAACATCAAATGCACAGACAGGTGTTTAGTATAAGTGAGACACTTGAGGAATATAAAGTCAACTGGCAAAAGGCTGGGAAAACAGAAGCAGCTTTAAGCTGAAACTCAAATAAGCTAATAAAACTATAGAAACCAAAGGTTGAAATGAAAAAGAATGGCTGAATGGGTCTTCGAAAAAATAACTTCTCAAAAATACTAGGCTTATAAGAGAGAGAACAAAGAAAACCCAAGATTTTTTGCTATACCAGAGAAAGTGGAAGGAATAGATACTGCATTAAGTTTATGACAGTACACATAAGTAACTTGACTAGTGTTACACAGCAGGATATGATAACTGAGGGTACATCATGTGCATGCTTAATCTGGGCATAAGAAAGTAACCAAAAACCTACATTGGTACAGAAGCAATAATACTAGCAGAAGGAGCTGCTCTTGACAAAACTGAGGCAGAAGGGAAACTTATTAAAATTTGCTAATGCCAGACTATTTGTATATTAATTGTGGGACACTAGACCAACATCAAGCAGGTTTATGCCAACAATCAGGGTACACCAAGAGGCAAGATTCAAGTTGCTATATCCAGCTGTTTTCAGAATATTCTCCTGGAGAATCAAAGAAATTTTTGTATGCAGAACAAGCCAAGAATTAGCCAACAAAAAGTGAGCCAGCAACTTGAGGGGGATTCTGCTTCACAGTCTTTTGACAAATAAATCAAAAGACTGCCAGTGAATCCTTTCTAATTGCTGCAAAGGAAGAATTTGAGTGATGAAAAAAGCCCATGGTGTGACTAGAAAAATCAGGAGAATCTTGGAATTGATCCAGACACCTGTGTTTTGAGGTTGAGTATCAAGAAGACAACCAGCCACAATGTGAAATAAGTAAACAAATGGGAGAACTATAAATCAATTCCGTAAAATGTACATTTGACACAAATTGTAGTTCTGAAAGAAAAAGTGTCTAAACAAAAAATATCATGTTTGCTGACTGTTACACTTGTGGGGATTATCTTAAGCATGAATTCCACTTACAGCATTAATGTTTAGGAGGAGAATGAAAGGACTGAAGTAACTAATTGTATTCTTGCTAATATTTGTGTAGAGCTTCCATAATATAAAACTGCATCTTACATTATAAAGCAGTTCTGTAAAGTATGCAGACGGAAGTATTTTAAATGTGAGGTAGAGATTTTTATCAGTGACTTCAACATGTTAGTGAAATTAAAGAATGAATGTATTTTTTTTTTTTTTTTTTAAACTATAACATTTCTAGGCTTTACACTACAAAGTAAGAAAGTCTGGAAAGCAGCAATATAAAGTTAATACAATGTTGTGATCTTGGGCTGCTGTTGGGAAATATAAAACTGCATTGGTCGTATTATATGTAGAATTAAAAGATAATTATCCCTGTTTTATAGGGTTGGTTATCCAAGGACTAATAGCCTCAGCTTACATTAGTGAGATTTTTTTAAGCAAGTGGGCTAAAAGCAAGATAAAACGATGAAAAGAATGAAAATGGTAGTACATTGCATTTATCTGCTTTTTTTCCATTAGCACCTGCTTTTAGTTGGAGGTAAAGAGCAAATGTGCAACCAATTAATTGTGGCAGATTTGATTAGTGTGTTCTGAATGACATCCACAAGGGTTCATTCTTGGATCTGAATGACATCCACAAGGGTTCATTCTTGGATTTGCAAAGTTACTATTTTTTTTTTTTATTAGCAAATGTTTTACTTGGAGATGGACACACAAGTGCAAACAATTAACCAGGAACATGCTGAATAGTGTGTACTGTGTGAAACTTCCAAGATACAATTTAATTAACTTAAAGGGAAACTGGCAAGAAATTCAGTGAAAATAAATGAACATTGAAACTTTGACAACTGAGTAGTTATACAAGTAGTTATTTGCCCAGCAGTTTTAATACATTAAATGCAACAGTGCACAATTTAGCATAACCAGTGTATTTTTTTTAAGGTTAAAAGTTAAAGTTTACTAAAAAAAATCATGCAGGTTGTTTTCACATGTGGGAGGGGAACTGAAATGATAATTGCAATCTAAGTGGGAATACTAACACACACTTTAGCAGGTTTACCATTAATTTATAATAGGTAATACATGTGGATGCAACCACCTTTTTTGGAAAGTGAGTACATATAACATTGAGCCTGCCAAACATTACTGTGCAGATCTAGGCTTTACTTTGGAAGCATATTCAAAAGAAATATTGTAATATGTGGAAGTAATAGCCTTTTATCAGTATGGTTGCTTTGCCAATATTAACATGAAATGCAAACTGCCTTGCAGGTATTAATACCTGCAAGGCAAAGAACATTTTTAAAAGGGTGCAAACAGCAATGTTACAGGAGACAGCTGTCAAATCCATATGGTAATTTTAAACAAAGAAAGGTTTACAGGATGGATATTCACCAGAATGTCAGGGACAAAGGAAATAGGGAGTAATATATTGACTGAAAGAGGTACTCCAATGTGGACAAAAAGAGTAACAGGACAAGAATTGTCGAGTTTTGGGAGCAAGGGTTACTTGAGGAGGGAGGAATATGCTGGCATGCATTTCTACTCCACCTAAAACTAGTATGATAGAGCTTAGGATAATTTTGGGAGATACAATAACCCTCAACTGGAAATTATTATTTATGGGTAGGGACAGTAACCTGATTTGCAATAGCAAGGATGTAGCAGGGAGTGTTAGGTGGGAAAATATAACAAATTAGGGTACATTACTGAAGTATATCAGAACATCTAGTATGGAAAATGTGAACTCTGTATCGGGAAATCAGAATATACATATTCTCCAAGATACAATAACTGGGCTTGAGAACATAAAATATTACATTTCACAGGACCATGTGTATTTAATTTAAACCTTTTCGTCTCATCCAATAACAATATACAATTATGCACCAATACAAACTGGGATAACAATGTAGAGTAATAATGTAATTATGAAACACCAGCACTTTCCTACTTATCTGTTTGAAATGAGAGGAAGTTAAGGAATGGTTAAGTGCATATGATTTGAGTTATTTGTAGAGACAAAGTACTTCAGAAAGGATACCTAGTGAGTGGAATAAATGAAAATGGAGTTCAATTCATGGTATAAGTAAAACAGGTAGAGATATGGGAAAGAAATAAGAGAAATTATTTGCAGGTGGTTGACAGTGTAAAGTATAGAAGAAAGGGAATTTCACAGAACAAGAGGGACTACATGCTGAATGCTAAAGGGAAAACAAGGGAACATTTGGATAATTTGCATGTGTTTAGAAAGATTGCTGTTAAGCAAGGAGTTTTTGTTAACTCAAGTGCAAAAAGTTGTTGCAGAATGACTTTGGTATTGGAAAGTAGAAATAGTTGTATGCAAACGTAAGGGGCCTATGACAAGAAAAATAACCAGAGCTCCTGTATAAAGCAGAGGAATGAGAAACCAAGACAAGGTACAAATAGAAATATTTACGGAAGACAATTAGGTTCATAGGTTCATACTAGGCTATCTGCCCTAGGGCATTTATAAGACTAGCCAGAGTGTGTTTGGCTTTCACCACCCATTTTAAATTAATTTTGCTATGCCCTTTTTCGAGGTTAGTATACTGTGCCTCTAACAGTGACACAGAAGTGATACCCGGGGTAAACCTACGATCTCCCATCCACTCAAGATTCCTCTTGAAGAGAGTCAATGAGGGACTCTGCCTAACCTGGACTGGGATTTTATTCCAGAGTGAAGGGATCCTCTGGGTTATGAATCTGTCCCTCCAGCATGTCCTATTTATTTCAATGCTGAGGTTCAAGTCTCTCGAGCACGTAGCTCGATGGGATTTGGATTTTCTGAGGTGCAGCATGTCCATTAATTCCGGGTTGGTCATGGCTTTATATGTCAGGCACAGATTGCCTCTGAGCAGGCGGTATGCCACTGAGTAGAGCTGGAGTTTCTTTAACCGCGCAGCATATGGCATCTTTTTGAGCCCTATGATCCTCTTGGTGAGGTACTTTTGGGGTCTTTCCAGTTGCTGCAGGTGTCTGGTAAGGTACATCCCAAAAGGGGCATTGTACTCAATTATGCGCCTGATGAGGGATGAGTAAAGAGGCACGATGACCTCCCCTGATCTAGATGTGAATCCCTTCATGATTAGGTGGGCTATATAAAATGTTTTTCTAACCACTTTGGCCATGTGGTTGTCAAATGAGAGATTGCCATCAACTTGGGTCCCCAGGTCCCTAATTACTTCTTTTGTACTTAATTGATTACCACCTATGTGGTAATTTGTGGGCACTTTGTTTTTGCCAAAGGGGATGACTATACACTTTTTGGTGTTTAGCTTGAGGCCATGGCTCTGGCACCAGTTGTCTGTTTCTATGAGGCCCTTTTGGAGGATGCTTGTGTCGTCTGGAGAGTCTATTATGGTGCCCAGTTTGCAGTCATGTGCGGACTTAGTCAGCCACAGTCCTTCCACATTGGCCTGTACCTCCGACAAATATATATCGAACAAGAGAGAGGTCCCAGGACTGAGCCTTGTGGGATGCCACTTGTAACTGGTTTGGAGTCTGACATGGCTCCAGCAATTCTAACCATGTGGGTTCTGTCCTTGAGCCAGTTTGTAACCCATCTAGTGACATAGGGGTTTATATTTAAGCTGGTGAGCTTATCTATAATGCCCGAGTGGGGTATTGTATCGAAGGCTTTTGCGAGGTCCAGGTAGGCTGTGTGGACCACCTTCCCCTTGTCAATGGCCTTGGTGACTGTTTCAAAGAAATCAACCAGGTTTAAGAGGCAGGATCTGCCCTTAAAGCTGAACTGGGTAGGATCCAGTGTCTGTAGGTCCCCAATATCTTTATTTATGAGGTCCATGATGATCCTTTCCATAGCTTTGCAGACCAAGCTAGTCAGGCTTATGGGGCGACAGTTTCCAGGATCCGTTGAGGTACCACCAGCCCGGGACACCGTCTGGTCCCATTGATGCTGTGTTTTTTGCTTTGGAGAGGGCAGCTCTTACCTGAGCATCTGAGATGTCAGGGGGGCAGCACTCGGCTGGGATAAATATTTGCCCTTTTGGTGGGGAGGGGGGGGGGAGTTTGTGTTGAACCTGTCAGCTAGGATGTTGGCAATGTCTGTGGGTTCGGTGTATTTTTTGCCATTTTGGACTAATTCTGAGCATATCTGGGAATTCCCACCCAGGTTCCTAACATAACTGAAGAAAGCCTTATGATTATCCTTAGTGTCCTGTGCAATTTTTCCCTCAAAGCTGGCCTTAGACGATTTTATGAGTGCCCATAGTTTTTTGCTAATACTGATAAGAGATGCCTTCCCTTTTTGGGATTTTGCTCCATGATGTAGTAGCTTCCTCCTTCTATTGTATAGTTTGTTTATGGCTGGGGTTCACCAGACAGGATGTCTGCCTTTGGAGGATTTGGTCTTGGTTTCATTTGGGATTGCATGATCCATGCATTCCTGAAGGTGTTCATAGAATGGTTTATAAATGATTCTGCGGTCTGGGCTGTATTTTTCCACAGGCCCGGGGGCTTTGAAGGATTCCACCTCGGTTTTGAGGAGTGTGAAATTTGATTTAGAGAAGTTTTTCACTGTGGTTTTCAGGGCAGGGGGTGGAGTCGGGATGTGAATATCTAGTGAGATTAGTTTATGGTCTGATCTTTCCAGTGAGGGATACACTTCTGTTCTGGAGCATAGAGTCCCCATGTTGGTGATGATCAGGTCCAGTATGTTTTCCCCTCTTATGGGAGTGGTAACAAGTTGTTCCATAGCATTTGAGTTTATAAATTCTAGGAACCTTTGGGCTAGGGTGCTGGAGCTAGAGTAATGCTCCCAGTCTATGTTTGGGTAGTTGAAGTCGCCCAATATAATAGGGTTTGGAGAGACCTTCATATTTTCCAGTGTTTTCAGGAAGGCCGAGTGGGGTTCCTGGGTTTGGGAGGGTGGTCTGTAGCAGGCTATGAACTGGAAGGCAGTTTTACCCACTGTTAGTTGGACATGGATAGTCTCTGATGCTTCGTGCTGTGCCACCAACCTGGAGGTGTGGGTATCTTTGACGAATATTGATACTCCCCCTCCTTTTATGGTACGGTCCAAGTTTTGGGGCCGAAAAGAATGGTATGAGGTATAACTTGGTAGTGCTGGGGTGCTCTCGGGAGCCTTGAACCAGGTTTCTGTTACTGCACAGATATCGATGTTCTCCATGCTAAGGAGAGTTTCGAGTGTGTGCATCTTGAGGTTTAGACTTCTGGCATTGAGTAGCATTACTCAGTTTCTTATCCCTTGTGATACCTATGGAGGTGGGTTTGTCCTTTGAGCCTTGCCTTAAAAAGGCACTATGGGTGTAGCAAGAGCCTTTGCCAATATCCAAAAGCCCAGGGGTGACAGGTGCAAGCCGTCCCTAGCGAAGCATCGTGGCTTGTCGAGCATGTCATCCCAGGCTGACAGGCTTTGGATCCCCTTTGAATGACACCAATAATTAAGCCAATTGTTGAAATTGATCATCTTGTCTTCATATTGTGGCATCATTCTTGGTGAGGGTAAGATGCTACTCAAGGTCAGGGTCATACCGGCCTGGGCTACATGCTCAGAGAGCTCCTCTATGTCTCTTTTCATGTAGTCCAGGGAGGTACATCTCAGGTCATTCACACCAGCATGGACAATGACAGAGTCATATTTGTACTTGCCTTGGAGTGACCTGAGTGCTTGTGTTATGTGGCGGATCCTAGCGCCAGACAGGCAGCTCACCGTGACCTTCTCCTTGTTTAGCCTGGTGAGCGGGACATCAGTGTGCCTGATGATAGAGTCGCCTATTACAAGTGTATCAGGTGTGTTGTTTAGCCTTAAGGGCTGTGACTGTTCGGCACACTGGCTTTGTGAGCTATGTGTTGCACATGTTTTGTTTTGGGGTAGCCGTTGCTTGGATGTCTGCTTTGGAGGTCTCTGCTGCTTAGGCAGATTTTTATTTAGAGCCTCCGAGTATGTTTGTGTGTGTTTATGTGTTTGGTTTGCTGTCGTGGTAGGTCTATGTGAGACTGGAATTGTAGTGAGTGTGGTTTCCTTCTCCTCCTGACTGGTTTCACCAGTACTGAGTTGAGAGAGCCTAGCTGCCAGTATGGCTATATGGTTGCATCTCTCACATGTGTTGGAATTTGTTGGGAGGAGAAGAGGGTCGTCTGTGTACATGAGGCAGTTGTAACATTGCCTTAAGATTCCCAAATTCACCAGCTGGACCGGACAGGAGATTGACAACTGACCTTTGGATATGCTAGAATAGTATTGGGAATTCCTTTATAATTGAAAAAAAGGGCCAATGGGGAACAAGGTACTCAAGGGGAGTTTGTGAGGGTGTAGTGCTTTTAATATTTTAGTGCCGACTTATATAATTGCTTTAGTGAGCAAGTGCCAGGTAACTTAAATGCAATGCGTTACAGGTAACTTAAATGCAAAAATGACAAACAGTAACTTTCTTTCAAGTGAAACAAGGAAATAAGTACAGTAAGCAATGCAGATAGCACTAGTGATCCACAGAAGTGCTGAAAAGCCGCGTTTTAGGTGGAATTAGCGTTTCAGGGAAAAAACAAGCAGCATAGAAATAAAGCTAGGTTCAGCAGGCCTGGATCTAGTCTATGCTACAGCAAACAAGGTGTACCAATTTCAGTAAGAAACAGTTCAAATATGCAGGCACTATAAGCCTTTAACCAGAAATTTCCAGCTCAGAAGGGCAGAGTCCAGCCTCTCCTCCCACAAGAGTGCAGACCACAAACCTTCTTAATGTAAAATAACTGGCCTGAAGCCCAAGTGCTTAAACCAGAAGTAATACACTTTTAGAACAACAGACACTGAGCCCTCAATCAGCAGTTCACAACTTAGAAGGATGTAAGCTACTTGTCCTGCCACCACAGTGCAGGCCACAAACCTTCCTAATGTAAAACAACTGGTCTGAAGCCCAAGTGCTTAAACTAAAAGGCTTAGAATGAGTTACACCAAGCAGTAATAAATACAATTGAGTACTTTTAAGATGACGCAAAAGCAAAATAAAGTAGGAAGAAACACAAATACAGTAAAAGCAGATTTATTTTTTATTTTTTTTTTGAGTGAGCAAATGAGATGGGCCCAGGAGTTACTGGACAGAAACAAGTGCAAATGCAGGCCTTCAAATCAGAAAGTTGAGAGAGATGGAAGACCGCCCAAATGGCAAATAACTACAAATTCTGGGCCAGAACCACTCCTTATGTGGTAGACAGGTTACCTAGTGCTTACCACTCCCACTGATAAGCTAGAAGGCTTCCCTCCAACACAGAAAGGCTTGGTGGCTCAGAAGCTTACAAATAGTCCTGGATACAGCAAATCTGCATCTGGAACACTAATTACAGGAAAGGTTGGAAACAGGCTTACAATTTTTTATTTTTTTTTTTCAGAAAAGTAGCAAAAACAATTCACATGCAGTGCAAGCTGGCACACGAGTATGTAGCAATATTAGTCCACACACAGTTTGAAAAAATGTAATTAAATTAAAAAGGACTAAAAGCAAGTGCAGAAAGGGTTTATTAGGTAGAATCCGGTAAAGAGATGGGACTGGAGG
Organism: Protopterus annectens; assembly: GCF_019279795.1. Taxonomy (NCBI): domain Eukaryota; kingdom Metazoa; phylum Chordata; order Ceratodontiformes; family Protopteridae; genus Protopterus; species Protopterus annectens. The sequence goes on along the minus strand of NC_056748.1, from coordinate 388,912,773 downwards.
AGTGTCCTAGATCAAATCTACAGTGGGGCGGGCACTGCGAAAGCCACCAAATTTAAACTACTACCAGAACAGGGAGGGGGGGAGGGTTTCAGAGATGTGAGGAATCAGTGTGAAAATTATAAAACCCAAAAAATATATACTGATCTCTGTATATTTGCAGAACACTAAGACAACAGATATCCAAGCAACAATTATGCCAAAGTTAGAAGAGGAGGCCCAACAATTAACAGTCAATATAAGACTAGATAAAAACTGATGTATAAAATCAATCAACTGGGAAGTTTCCAATGATTTTCTACTATTTTGCTTGTCCTAGTAACATCTCCACTGAATATGACCCTTTGTGCAAAAGTAGGAGTTTGGGAAAACTGTTCAGTTTTGGGGACAACTGGGGCTCCCCCTTATTAAACTACTTTTCTGCAACAAGGCAAGACATGTACCGATGCTCTGGGGTCCACACTAATCTGTACACAACATTCAATATTTCACAAGTGACGGAGTTGATAGTCATAGTCTTGATCTGTCCAGTTGTCAAAGACCATACTTGTTTATAGTAACTACAGAAATGCTGGTGTCGAATATGGGATTTTATCAGGAAAATACATTTCAAGAGAGAATCATATTTTGGGGCGCTGTGGTTGGGGAAAAGCTCTGGGCGAAAAACAAAATTCTATCAGATTGGCATACTCCACCCCCCAGCTCACACAGGTTTCTAATGTAATTTCATACCTGTCAGACATTGAAAATAGGAACTAGAGGCCCATGAAAAATAGGAATAGCCAGCTAAAAATCTGGGCATCTAATTAGCATAAACATCTGAAAATCAGATAGTACACAACTCTTTTTGCTTCCAGTAGGAATGTAGGATACTACCCAGAAACACATTTAAAAAACAGAAAAAGAAAATGATGAAAAAATGTAAGCACATTAAGAAAGAAACTGTTAAAACTGTAGACTTTAATGAACTACATCAAAAAACTCTACCAAGCAAGGTCATTTGTTTTTTTGTTTCAGAAAAAAACTTAAGATGTGTGTCGTCCTCCTCCTTTAAATTATTGTTGCCACTAGTAGGTTTGTCATAAAAGATGGGTTTGTGTGTACTAAACAGCTTCAAAAATCACATGTGATGAGGGAGATTCAAAAAATTGTATGAAGGGGTAAATTAAGCCTGAAAACAGGGACATGCATCCAAAATCAGACATCCTAAATCAGGCGTGAAAATATGAATGATCTACCAAAACAGGGACAGTTGAGAGGTGTGCATAACATATATGCAAATACATCACCTCATATACACAGTAACTGATTGACAGGTCATGTACTTGAAGATATTGATCTGCATATGGTGGGTGTAGTAGCTGCTAATGAATATTCATAAAGACAGGCTCCCAATAAGCTAAAATATTGACTTTTGCTGGGCTTGACTTTCCTTTTATGAAATTACATTGCCTTTGCTTGAGGACACAACAATGTCCAGATGGATTAATATTTTATCTTTCAGTGTGACACAATGATTTTATGCATACCTCTCAACTGCCCAGATTTTTTGCAGAATGAACTGATTTCTGGCTCATACTTTTTGGTCTGTTCCTCATAAAATTTTTGGTTTTCTTGCAAATCACTGGGATGATCTGACGACTGAGCTAACTACATAGTGGCATAAATTTGAGTTTCAAACTTCACATCCCTCAGAAAATGTAGGTTAAAACAAACCTGGTTACTCTAGCAACTTTCTAAGTTTATAAGAGCAATATTTAAAGTATGTCCCTATTTTTGGGCCTTTGTCCCCTTCATTTTATCAGGCTTTGCCCAGATTCCCTGCACTAAGAGATTGAGAGGTATGATTTTAAGTACAAAGCAGCAAGGGTTTTACATACAGCTCTGGACATCTCTCACTTGTCCCTGACTTTGCATCACATTTTTGCCCTGTACCTCACAATTATCACATTTTTGCCCTGTACCTCATAATTTTTTTGATTTATTTTGGTAAATTACTGAGGATTATAATCAATAACATCAGACACAAAGTTTCATGTTTCTTATTGTACAGAAAATGAAGGTTAATACAGCAACAAGTTTTGCCTCAACCTTTCCAATGAATTAGAATAACTAAAAATTAAATTGCACTTATTTTGAGCCTTACCCCCAACCCCCCTCAAAAAAAAATATTTCTCTTTGTCCAGAATTCTTGATCAAGGAAGTTGAGAGGCATAGCCCAAGATGACACAAGCAGTACTGGATAAGCAATGAAAAATACTAGCGACTCAAAATATAAGCAAGAGGGATGTATATAAATTATACTATGGGTGGGTTTGCTACTGGATTATCCATGGAATAGTGTTCTACACCATCACTTTTTACATGCCCCATCATGCAGTTTTGAGAAGAAAGTCTAAAACAATGCTAACCCATGACACTGAAGCAGTGGCATAAGTAATGTTAATACGTTCATAGACTTACTTTAATCAGTTTTTGCTGGAAAATGTCCTTTAAAATTAGCTGAACCTATTTTAGAACATTAAAAGTACAGCCATAACTGCATAAAAGCTCATAAGCAAGCCATCAATTAAGTTATGTTTTGAGTAATGATGTTCCAGCAGTCTAAAATAACACATAATGCAGTCATTTTCGAGTACCCACTTTACCTTATTCAGGGTCACAAGGGAGATAGAGACTATCCTGGCAAATCAAGGCTGTATGGCAGAGAACCAACCCTGGATGGCACACAACTCCATTTCAGGACACAGACACCCCTCCAGTTAATTTAGAGGCTCACCAATTCACTTACTGCTATGCCCCTGGGACATGAAGGGAAACCACAACTCCCAGTGAAAACATGCAAGGACACAGAAATGACAAACAAGGTACCCTAAACAGATAGCGAACTGGAGAACCAAGCACCATCAGGAACTGAATACACCTTTTGCACCACTGTATGACTGTAATAAACATGTAACACCCATTATTTGGGAGATGCATCACACCACTGTATGACTGTAATAAACATGTAACACCCATTATTTGGGAGACGCTTCGCACCACTGTACGACTATAATAAACATGCAACACCCATTATTTGGGAGACGCATCGCACCACTATGACTATAATAAACATGTAACACCCATTATTTGGGAGACGCTTCGCACCACTGTATGACTAATAAACACGTAACACCCATTACTTGGGAGACACTTCGCACCACTGTATGACTGTAATAAACACGCAACACCCATTACTTGGGAGGCACTTCGCACCACTGTACGACTATAATAAACATGTAACACCCATTATTTGGGAGACACTGAAGTAGCATTTTTATTTTTGGACAAACAAATCTGTTTCTATTTCTGCAATCTCTAGCCAGAGTCATCTCAAGTCTTATGTCCCTTCTTGCTCATACAGAGCTATTTGTGCCAGCTGCTTCTTTGCAAGGTTTATGTCCATTCTTGTCCTTATACAGCAGTCTGTGTCACGTGGCAGTAAATCAACTAAACTCAAAGTCAACAGACAAGTTTAGAACTGTTTCACAATGGCAGTCATGCAAATTTCACTGTACATAAAGTACTTTCTAGTGGCTATATGTATGGTTTGAAAACATTGAACTTTATGAAAATGAATATGTACACAATTTTTTTTGGGGGGGGGGGGATTTGCAACCCCTGCACTCATGCTGAGTGTCTATTCTCTGCATCTTTCACTTACTTAATATTCCAAATTTAAGAACACTTTACCCTGGGGATAAAAGGAACTGTACCCTTGCAGCAACCCTTCTTGATGAAGTGGCATTCTGACCAATTGCGCATCATCACATGATTTGGCCAATGTTCAGAGATGACGTCCTTCCCATTTAAGTTAGCACTTTGATATTTAAATGTAGCCTTCTACATACAAAAAACTGCTTGAGCATTGCATGATCTCAGATGTGTATCACACAGGGCAGAAGAAAACATGTACTGAAATCCTTATCAACAGACACTCCCAAAATGGTAAACTAGCAGATTAAATAAGATATGCAATATTTACCTAACAGCATGCAGATGAAATGCACACTAAAACTAACAAAACCAATAGAAAAATGTATATAATAAACAGACAGTGTGGAGTATAATAAACTTTTTTTTTTTTTTTAGTTTTTTTCACAAGAACTATGATTTTCAGTCTTCTCTCAGACTACAGTTAGATATGTTTAACAAGAAGTTAGCAATTTTGTTAATAAAACTAAGTTATGCTCAAATACTTGTTTCATTCATATCAGTTTTTATAGCTGCAAGAGAAACACAGTTTACAAGTTAAGGCTTGCATTTCTACCTAGTCTGACCATCTCCCAACCTATGAACTGCAACAAAATGCAGATCCTGCTTAAATCAGCAACTTAAGTTTGGGTCTCCTCAAATTATCTATGGTATGGTCCCGGTTACTTTCACTAGGGGTAATATATAATTAATGACTCTCTAACACCAAATGGGAGAAGTTAATTCAAGCACCAAAAGCGAAACTGGCTAGGTTTACAATGGGTCACAAGAGCAATTATCTTAGTCCTTCGCTATGAACCCATGAACCTCTAAGTGCAAGGAGATGCAAGTTAGCTTACTTGTGTGTTTGCTTCACTTGGAAGACAGGAATAAGCTGTCGGTTAATCAGGGTCTGCAGGCTATGCCAAAAGGAAAGACGCATGCAGATTATGTGGGCCAAGAGGTGCTTTTCTACTACCACAGTCTATTTTTACCGAACCTATGAAAGATACTTAAATTACATATTTTACTAGGAGTGTGTGAAATGATCGACTGACAGCAAGCTTTCTTTTCCTCAGGATAACATAGACAATTCTTATACAAGAAGCATCTACAGGGGATGGCTGTATGGGTATATGCAACATCTACTGTACAGGGATGCAGGCAGAGACCTGGCAGTGTATGTGCATTTATGACTGCAGATCTCACACATGAAAATCTACAGAGCACATTGCATCTGAAGACATCCTGGCTCCTCACGGGAAATTACAACACACCTAAGAGAAAACATTTTCCCATTGCATATATAATTACTTAAAAGACTGGCTATATGGCTTTTGACACTTTCTATCATGTTACTAAGACTGTTCTTCCCTGTCTCAGGAGGCATCTACCAAAGTTATGTCAGGGTTACAAGGAGAAAGAAATGAAGGAATTTAACTCATTGCTTCCTACAACAGTACAGTCACACAGAAAGCAAAATTCCTGTGTATCCTTTAATAAAATCCTTGTCTTTACCGGAGACCTTCCGATACTCCCAAAACAAGTATACTTGCCCATTATTTTCAAGGTGTAATATCTAAAGGTCTGATGCACATGTGCATCTAACATTAAGACAGAAAGGTGTCACCAACAACATGACATGATTCTCTAAGCATGGACAGTACAGAGCCGGAGCTATTAGTGTTTGCAAAAAGCTATGAAAAACAAAATATTTCTATGTTTAATAATGCATATGTAGAGTAGGAATGATATTCATGTACGAGTAGTGGGTGTTAATAAAAACTTATCCTAAGACATGGTAGATAATGTGGAAACATTCTGATAAATGTTTTTGTTTAAGCAGTTATGACTATTAGATATATTTTCATAACTGTATTCATGCCATAAAAGATGTGCGACCTACAGTTAAAGAAATAGTATCATGTTATACAAAACAGTAAGACACAATGTTGCCACTGATACTTACCCATTTAAAATGCAGTTTTGTAATACTGTTAAAATATTATATGCATAACTTGCACAGGTTTGGTAATATCACAAAGCAGCAGTATGCTACCCCTACTTGTCATACATCACAGGAAAAGGTGATCAGTTCTTACATAGATATCATCTTGGATCTATCTTGCATACTTACAGAAATATAACCCTTTGAGCATAAATCTGGTAATTTTTGGTAAATAAAACAATTTTTCTTACATATAAAACTAAATCAGCATCTACAGACAGACCTTTGATACCAACACCAGTATGTAACCAAGTGACTACAGAAGAGCTTTCTTTTTGATTCAAATATTTTATCAGATAAATCTAGAGAAATATGCTTTCAATAGGAAATTTTGGCAAAGATCTCTGAAAGCAAGTTATTTCCTGAGCTTGTCAGACCAAATAAAACAAATCAGCAGAATTAGCCTCCTGTTGCTCAAGACTAAATGAGTTAAGAGGTCAGTGGCTTATAGTCAAACAAAATAACTTGCTTTTCCTACTCATATAAACACGTGTAGAAACAGTACATGCCTGTAGAAACAGTACATGCCTTGAAGGAGTTATCAGCTTTACACTTCATACCTTAACCTTAGGGTTGGCATCACACTTCACAGGCATGGCATCCCACTTGTATTGCAGATATCCTGGATTATTCCAGACACGGAACCAAAGGCCAAGTTCCAGAAAACTCCAGTATTCGGAGCCATCTCTGAATATTTAAAAGTTGCATTGGAGTGTGTGTGATGACACAAATGTAGACCATCTCACCAAAAGTATGTGCATATAAGAGAACATACATGGATTTGCCAACTTTCACACCATACTGCTTGTGCAGATGTCCCGGCTCTGCAAATTTAGTAAGACTTCAAAGAAAAAGAAGCATTATCTCACTCCATAAAGGATGGATTAAATAGTTTGGTTCCATGCCTTATGTCCAGCTCCAGCGATCAGAGCCCTTCCTATCTACATCCACCCTTCCGAGATGAGAGGATTGATAAAGCTGAAAAGAGTTTTTCTGTCAGCTCCTTTAAGTCCAAATATGTTATCAACAATAATAGACAAATCTGCATCACACATGATATACAAAAAACTATTATTTTAAGAACCAAAAGTGTGAAACCCTTAGATTATACCATTAATGCTCAATAGTGTTTTTTAGACTATATATTTTGGTCTCAATAATTATATCCTCTAAATAGCAGACCATAAACAGTGCCAGCAACTTTCAGTAATTAAGTTTTACAGGTAGAAGGTACAAGTGAATCTTTGCAGCAGTTAAATTCATTAAAGTCTGTTTTGATACACCGCTGCTTTTCTGAATCTTTGCAGCAGTTAAATGCACTAAAGTCTGTTTTGATACACCGCTGCTTTTCTGAATCTTTGCAGCAGTTAAATGCACTAAAGTCTGTTTTGATACACCGCTGCTTTTCTGCTTGTGAAAGGCAAGACTCTAGCTCATCAGGTCAGATCAGAGCAACCAGATGAATATCAACTACTGTTGTAGTTTTTTTTATCTCACTGGGGGAGGCTTTTGTACTTTGATAACTTCTTCCAGGAGTCCTAGCAGTACAAGCTTTAATTGTTCTTCACATTACCCCTATACTTTCACTTGTAAATCATCTACTTCTGGGGACTTACTGGATGGTATATGCTACATACTTGTTTCTGCTCCTTTAATGATAGTGGTACTTCTAGTGATATTCTGTGAACTTTCTTTAATTTTGGAACAGGTGGCTTTACACCGGTCTCTACAAAGCATTTTAATAGCTCACAGACTTTGCTGGGTTTCCAAACCATTGTGCCCTTCTCCCCATCCTTCACTGCAGGCACAGTGGTATCATTCCTTCGATCTTCAATTCCCAGGCCAGCATTTTCTTTCTCCCTTGCTTTTTTGCCCAAACCAGTGCTTCTAATCTGCCAAGGTATGAGGGGGTGGTGGGGATGAATGTAGAGGAAGATTCTCTGTTGGTTGGTGGAGTTGGTCATAAGCCCTGGGACAATACTATCACATCGTGTTTTGTCTGATGTATATTCTACCCTTGAAGTTACCTGAAGGATAGAGTAGATTCATTATGACTGAAGTGTGGCCAGGGTACCTACCAGTTCAATCAACAGATGAAATGGAAGTAGTCTGATTTGAGAATAAATGCACCTGGCTTTGAGAATTTCCCTGGTGGGTTCAATTAATACATTGCATTATGGCCTCTGATGGATGTTTTGGAGTGCATGTTACCCATAAGAATGTGGTCTAAAACAGGAGAGGAAATACACCAGTGTTTAAGAATCTGCTGACAAACCATAACTAGTTCTATTCAAAAAATTTTATCTGCTCCTGTAGCTAAAGGACCTGGAGTTAAATGAATAATTAGCTGTCTGCCAGGGTTACAACCTTCCATTGATAAATCATACTGGTGCCTACCATATATTTTACTGTTTCTTTTCTCACTTACCTCTCACAGTACTGATTGGCCCCACTAAGTAAGATGGAACTATTTGGATGCTGACATCAGTAACATCTGAAAGAATACCCTCTAAACAACAGGACAGCCACAACTGATCTATACAACTCATCTATGATCAAAGGTCCCACAGATGTAACATGAGATACTCAAACCCATTGCTTCTCTTACCACAGCTTTTAGTAGCTGTTCTCTCTCAACACTCCTTTTTCTAGATGAGAATAGCCAACCATATTTCAGATGACCGCTGCCAAATTCTGAAACAACTGTGGAACTAACTTACTCTTAGGTCTTTTTATTAATGCTTACTTGCTATTTATTGGCAAGTTTTTGGAATTCTTGAATGTTACCTACTTCCTTACTAACATGGTGGCATCTTGCACCAAACCTAGCATACCATCATCTCTTGTTAGGTCTAACCATAAAGCTATCTCCTTAGAAATAAAATGGAAAATAAGTCTCCTCTGCCCATCGCTCCTTTTGAAACTTTTCTAAAACAAACTATCTACTCCTAAGTGAATCATTGGTAAACTTAATCCACACCATACAGAGAAAACTCTGCTCTACATGTGGAATCTTACACCATCAAACTGATGCAGCTGTTCTCTGCAGAAACAAGCACAGGGCAAAGCCCAGAAACACCCCCTTGTGGAATTACAATATCAACAAGCTATACAATAAAAGGAAGATAATTTTGGCCAAAAGTAGTAGTAGTAGTACCAAAAATGATAGAACTCTGTTATTAAACAAATCAGGTGGTTAATTAAATGCATCATAGCCAAACTCGAGCAAAAAATAGCCAGCCAAGCTAAAGAAAATCATACTTGCAATCTCAGGAGCACAACTGAGCAATGCACCGAGCTGGTTGTGAACAATATTACCTTCACCGAAGCTGAAGATGTGGCTAACCTACTGGCTGATAAATTTAGCTCAAAGTGTACCCCTCTTCTCCTCCATCTATCCCATACAAAATACCTGAAACCAATATCCCCTACCCAGCTATCACACAAAACTAAGTCCTACAAGCACCATCAAAAGCAAAAAAAAATACTGCCTCATTCATGCATGCATCCACAACAGCATGAAGCAAGATTTAGCCACACTCACGACAACACTGCTCCACCTTGGCCACCACTTGGGTTTTGTACAAACACAATAGAAAATAGCAACTGTTAAATTACTGCATATGAGAGGACCTTGCATGCATCCAGGCAATTACAGATTCACAAATTTCACCAGCCTCATATGCAAAGCCATGGAAATAATTATCATGGAATTAATCAAAAAGGACATAGGGAACCTCCAAACACTGGACCCATCTCAGTCTGGATTTGTCAAAGACAGGTCAAAGTTACTCAACCTGGTGGACTTTTTTAATAAAGTCACCAAAGCAATGGATGAAAATAAAATGGTGCACCACCTATCTCTGCCTGGCCAAGCCTTTTCTCACTAACCCCCACTCAGGCACAGTACAAAAGCTTAATAAACCTGGAATAGATCCCAATGTCATTCATTGAATTGCTAACTGGCTCACATATAGTGTCCCCTACTTTGATCTTTTGTATTCCACCTCTGCTAAATGATCAGTCACCAGTGGAGTCTTCCCCAGGCCTCAGTCCTGGGACCTTTCCTGTTTGGGATTTACTTCTCTGAAGTTAAAGCCAATACTATAGAGCTCTAGCTGACTAAGTTTGCAGATGACTGCAGGGTAGGTGCAGTTATCAAATCCCCAAATGATTTAGACATTGTGTAGGAAAGGTTTGTCCAAAAATAAATACCTGGTGTCAGAATCATGGTTTAAAGCTAAATGCCAGAAAATGCATTACTGTATCCTCTGTGAAGTTGTCTATCCTGGGAGCCGTTGACCTAAGAGTTACCCCAGTTGTTTGGAATTTGGGAACTTGTTTAGACAGTGACATTTCAACCAACATGTGTCCACTGTGGTGAGAAAATCCTATATTGTGCAGCTCGTTAAAAGATGAGATTGCTTCTAGGTCCAGTTATATCACTGACCCCCTTTTACACAGTCTTCATAAGGCCAATCATTGAGTATAACACCCCCTTTGGCATGCATCTGTCCAGACACAGGCAACAGCTGGAAATCCCACAGAGATCTTACAAAAAAGATACTATGCTTAAACTATTTGCCTTGCACGGCCTGCACTGTCACTTTACTCATTCTCTTACAGACTGCTAATGACCTGTATCTGGCATATAAAGTCTCCTCTGATCTAATACAAATGGGCCTACTACACATCAAGTCAGATGGTATCAAAAATACTTGTCCAAGGGATCTAAACCTTTCCTACAGCATCAACAGAAAGGTTTGGAGTGTAGAAGACACCAATCCTCTGGAAAAGTCTCCTCCATCTAGTAAAATAAAGCCCATTACTGCTCAAATTAAAGCACATGTTGGATATATAGATATAAAATAGGTAATTTATCCCAGGACTCTTACCTGTACTACCAATGGACAGAGGCAGCTCCTAAATGCATTTAACACATGCTTGGTGCCTTTCAAAATACCATTGATATAACCCCAATTATTATCACTAGAGGCAATATAAAATATAGTCCTTGAAGGCATAAGATTAATCTGTTCAGAACTCCTATATGTTTTGAGAGCTAGCTAATGTTCTAACTTGCAAACAGCTTGTTTTTGTATCTTGTTTTATGAAGGTAAAGCTTTAATTGTTGAATATCTGCCAGGCATTCTGCTGTTTTGCAGAGGTTATTCATGTTCTGATTACATTTGTAAGCATTCCTATGACATGCTACTGTACTTGGAAAACTTGCAAGGCTGGACTTTACAATTGCTTTTATAGAAGGCTAGGTGAACGCAGCTCATGTAACTGTTGGTTCATACTGAATAACATAACTCTAGAATTACTATCCTAAAACAGCCATACTTTGCTTTGTGCATTATATCCTGTGTATTCACTGTTTAAGTATACAGCTGTTACCACTGGACTCGGAAGCTGTAGCGGTTAGGCTGTGCTGTTAGTCCGTGGTTTTACAGAGCTGATACTGTATGCAATATAAATTAATTTTAATAATGTATGCAATATAATTAATTTTACGTTCCATCTCTAGTCCTTGCATGCACACCACTTCACATTCTTGAAACCTTTGCACTAATTCTGCCTTATTTACCTTTATTTTTCAGTTTGCATGGGTTTCTTTCCTGCGTGACCCTCCACCCCCACCTGGGATTAACTGCATAAAGCAATTTTTACCTTCTCCACTGAAGCTGGCTATCTTAATTAAGTAAAATCTCTGGGAAGCAAGAACCAGACTCCCTCCAGCTTTTCAATTGTAATACGTGAATTACAATTTAGTTTTTGTAAACTGTTGAGTCTTAATGGTGTATGCACAACAGTGAAGGGATCTAGCCAATTTCCACTAGACTGGGCTATAATACTCTGAATCAGCCTTACACTTGCACAGTGTTCCAGTCCCAAGCATTTACTTTTTAATTTGGTAAAGTATTGCTTCTAGGCTGTCTCCACAGTAATTTGGCTCCCTCCATATTGACTACATTTACTAGTTTATCCCTAGGATCCTATTAAAATAGCCTGAAAATTGGTGTAAAAATAAAGAATAAAACAAATTGTATGTAAGCAATGTTTTTGGCTGTACTTTAATCATATAAACTAAACCAAAAGCCCTAAGTAACTGTCAGAGAGTCAGTGTTAGCCCCGCTCCGCTCCCCTCACTGCCCCCAAATTCCACCTGCCCCCACTAGTGCTAAATTTAAGCCAGACTTTGTCACTCCCTTGCCACGCCCCTCTTGCTAAGTACCAATCAGCATCTCAAACATCATTGACCAACCCTGCCCCCTTAACCCATTTCCTTCGCTCCCATTCTTACACATCCTGTTAGCAGTCAGCCATCAAAATTTGGCCCACCCTCCCCCTAACAAAATGCAAACAAGCAAAAAAATACTAATTACCCAAATGCCTATACTGTTTCTATTTTACCATCTCACTGCCTACAAAAAAACACTTGACTGTGGTATTCACTACCCAAATGGTCAGACACCCACGACTTCACACAACACCAAACACTTCACCATCCCCAGCACACCGCATAAACCACCCTCTATAAAATACCACCCCTGTACAGCCACAAAACATAATCTTAAAGACAAAGACTATATAAAACTTATAAATAAATTCCTAAAGCTCAGAATATCCTGTCACTATAACCTTATAACCCATGGAAACATTCATCCCAACCCTGGCCCACCCACACCCAATAACCTCCACTCCCCTACCATAACCCCCCACAGTCAAGCTACCCATAAATACTCCTACTAGTTCCCTTCTAGCATTTCACCTAAATATTAGAAGTATTAACAATAAGATTCCCAACCTACATGCCTTCCTAGCAACCCACTCCCAAGACATTGCGTCTTACGGAAACCTGGCTAAAACCCAGTACTAGTGACAATTAGATACTACCTCCAGAATACAATATTCATCGGTTAGACCGTGCTACAAGGAAAGGAAGTGGGATAGCAGCCCTTTATAAAAAATACTCTAACCATTAATAGATGCACCATTCAACCTCCCCAATTCAATAATGCGGAACTCCTCATAACCAAGCCACAGATTAACCAAAACAAGCACTTTAACATCATCTGTGCATACATTCTGCCAGGCAACAACCTAAATACCCTAGATCATCTCCTTTACTGGTTATCTACATAGTTCTTGGTGATTTTAACACCAACTGACACCCCTGTTCCTCCGAATCCCCCCCACCCATATAAACTTAACTGGGTTTAAACAGACCATAACCTCTCCCACTAGGATAAACAATCCAACCAACAGGGAACGTATCCTAGACTGGATCCTAGTTAATAACCAACCCCAGCTGTACACAGCTGGCATTCTCCCTGATGTCCTCAGCGACCATTGTCTAACGTACATCATAAAACATACGGCAGGAAACACTCAGCAGCCCAAATATAAAACAGTTAGAAACAGGAATAACTTTGATGCTGCTACATTCCAAAATGAATTAAAAGCAGTTGACTGGTCAAAACTAAAAACATCTAACATTAGAGGAGGCCATAGATCACTTTAACACTAAATTCCTAAGTATCCTTGATTCCCATGCTCCAGCATGTACAATAAAAACTACATCAAATACAACACCATGGGTCACAAAAGATACCAAAGCTAAAATCAAAACTAGAAACAGAGCCTGGGCCAGCTGGAGAACAACTAAAGCCCCACTTAACCATCTAAAATATCGTCAACTCAGGAATGATACAAAAAAATCTATTTTACTGGATAAAAAAAGCTTCTGCCATAATCTCCTACAAAAACACCACAACAACCCTCAAAAGTTCTGGGCAAGCTTAAATCAGCTTTGTCCAGGTCAGTCCACCACCATAACCCTGGCTAACTACAACCATAGTTCCCCAGAGACCATAGCTAGTGCCTTTAATAACTTTTTCACTGAAACAATCCAATCCCTAGCAAATCAACTAACCTCCTCTAACTTAAACCACAGGCCTAATCTACCAATAATCACCCCAAATTTAGCTTCCAACCAATATCCACTAGTTTTATCAAAACACTTCTAAAAATACCTAAAACCTACCACCCTCGCTGCTGACCTCCTCCCTGCAGAGTACCTACAAATAGCTGCAGATGCCATTGCACATCCCATATCTATCCTCATCAAAAGAACCTTATCCGAAAACACTATCCCCTCCCTCTGGAAAATATCTTGCTTCATCCCACTCCATAAAGGTGGTAGCTCCGCAGACGTATCCAACTACAGACCCATTGCCATTCTTTCCCCACTAGCCAAAATAATGGAGAAATGTGTACACAAGCAACTAATGCAATACCTTACACAGAATAACTTACTATCCAACTCCCAGCATGGTTTCAGGCCATACCACAGCATCACCTCAGCCCTCATTTCCTTTACTATTGCCATAAACCAAAACAGGAATGACAACACACTAACCTCCGCCCTATCAAAAGCCTTTGACATAGTCAACCATAAACTTCTCATTCACTCACTAAAATCTATTTCCCTCAACAAGCCTGCTATCCAGTGGTTCCAGTCCTACCTGGCTGGTAGACAACAGGCAGTACTATGGCAGGGCAAACTCTCCAGCCAGCTACCTCTCACACTTGGTGTCCCTCAAGGGTCCATACTAGGTCTACTACTCTTCTCTATTTTTATCAATCTTCACACTGTTGTCCGTAAAGCTACCTGCATTCAATATGCAGATGATTCCACTTTGATCTGCTCAGCCACCTCCCCATCCGAACTGCAAACCTTAACCCAAAATACATTTAACACCATTGAGAACTGGCTCACCAACCAACGCCTACTTCTGAACCCCATTAAAACGAAACTTCTACTCTTCTCCCCCACTAGTAGATCCACCAGACTTTCATTCTCTGTCACATCTAACAATGGTACCACTATTTCACCAGATAATCACACCAAACTGCTAGGGGTTATCATAGACTATAATCTCAAATTTGACCTACAGGTCAAAAAAACCATACAGACAATCAATAAGAAGCTTGGATCACTGTATAGAAACAAGACATTTTTAACCCCACTGGCCACGACTGCAATCGCTCTATCACACCTACTCGCTACTCTTTTATATGCCTCGCCTGTACTCTCAAACCTCAAAAAATCCAAACTAGGTAAGCTGTCCCATAGCTACAATCATATTGCCAGATTTGCCACTGGCTCCACCTATAGAACCCACCACTGCCAGAACCTTAAACAACTAAAGTGGCTAGAACTGCCCAGCTCAATTCAATTCAGTCAACTGTTAATGGTGCACAAAATTTTGTACCACCCTGAGGATACCCCCTCACTTAAAAATATTAAGCCATATAGCAAACCAAGATCCCTACGGTCAGCCGATGAACTACTGGTCCAAACCCACAAAGCTAATAACGCTGCTGGTGAATCCCTGTTTGCCAACTTTGTTGGCAAAACCTGGAATTTGTTGCCAAACTATATAACCCTACAATCCTCCAAAAGTCTCTTCAAAAAAAACCTCAAACAGTATCTCAGTGTGAATTGGCTATGCCCATGTACCAAGCCTGATTAAGTTATAAACTAAAAGCATATTCTGTAATTATCATAACTTGTAACTAGGTCACCAAGCTCTGCTTCCAATATGATGTCTCTTACTTTTAATTGTGTTGGTCCATGAGAATTGTGAGTCCCTACTAGGGAACACTACTAAGCCATTGTATATAATCACTTTGTTTTTATAACTGTTTGCTAACTTCTGTGTAATCGAAGTTTGTCTAAGTGGAGCTTTTCTCCCCGGGCCTCCGCTGAAAATGGACATGTATCCAGTCAGACTATACCGGTAAACAAATGTAAAATAAAAATAAATAAATAAACACTAAATGGGATAGCATGCAAAGTTTGGAGAAGATATGCACCAAAGAATGGTTAGCAGGCTCAAGTGTCTCTAGAATGAACAGAGTATAGCCCTCACCCCCAAGAGAATAGCTAAAATGTCCCCTGTGTCTCTAGTGAGATCTCCAACATGCCTTTCTATTTTTCCCATAAGCTATGCAAGAGAAAGAAATGCAGTGAGCCAGACATTTGGAGATCATTTGAAAAATGGTTTTCCTTCCCTTCTGGTGCACAGGACACAACGTTTGTCTGTAGTTCTGATATTTTTGCTCTTTCTAAAAAGTACCTCAGATTTCTGCATACATCCAATGTCTGCAAATTTCTCTCTCCTTTGATCTGAGGGTTTGTAAAAAAGACAGGTAGTGGTATTGGCTGATTTAAGGTAAATTCTGTTCCTCAGGCATAAAATAAAGGATCACCTGTAGGACGAGTCTGTCCTTACGGAAAACCAAATATGCCTGTTCGTAAACCTGGTTCTGTGGTACAGAGGGTTGGAGCCCTTACTGTGTCCAAGGTGATCAGAGTTTGAATAATGCCACTGGTAGCACAGGAGCCAGAAGGGAGAGGAATGAAGGGTATGCCTGCTTGCCTCTACCATGGACAAGGGACAGGAGAGTTGTGGGTCCTCATTAAATACATAAGTGTGGGAAAGGGGATGGGGCTGCTTGCTGGTAATGTCCTTTGCAGATGAAGGACATCCACAGCAGTCAACCCACTGCACATCATCCTCCTTGTCTGTGAACTGAGTGTTCATGGCAGAACAATGGGGTTATGTTGCACTGTAAATTGAGGTTCACAGGGGAATGAGGGCTATGTACAAAACTTTGAAACCATCCCTGATAGTTGTTTGTATGATGCCCTCTCCTGGCTGACCCTCACCACAGTGATGGGAATGAATGGGCCAACTGCCTGGGAAGAGGTTGATGATTGACAGACCACAAGGGGAGGGGTGCTAATAAAAAAAAAAATGCTTCTTTGCAATGAGCATTGTAATTTTGAAATATTTCCCAATAGTTATGCAAAAGGCGGTTTTACAGCCTTTAAGAGGATGTTGCTGTCGGTTCAAAGAGTGGCTGCATAAGCTTCTATAGCATGCCGTTCACCTCCCCTGGGGTAGTACATTTTTTTTCTAAGTGGTTTGAGGAATAGGATCTTTCCAGAAACTTAGATAGCAATGGATGACTTACAGGCATGCAGACTGAGAAGGCTGAGAGACCAATCTTCTCTGAAGCATATGCCAGCCCTGTCCCAAACAGCTTAAATATATACTGCAGAATCAATGACACTGAGGCTGATAAAGGGTCTTGATTAGGGAAGGAGACTGATAATACTTTCCCATCTAACTAGGTAGGATTCCTTTGTGATAGAATTCCTATCCCTCATGATGTTAAGCAGGTCCTTTGAAGGAAGTAAGGTCGTACTATCTATGCTGTGAGTTGCAAGGTCTGATTATTTGGGTGTATAAGGGCCCCCTTATTCTGAGTTAAAAGACCCACCTCACAGAGATGGAGTCATTGTTAAGGGAGAACCAATACTGCCTGGACAAAACAGTCCATCAGTATTACGTCTGGACCTTCCCTCCTTTGCCTTTGGGATTTACCCTTGGAAGAAAGGAGACTGGCGGAAATGCATACCAGAAAGAGCCTTGTCCATCTGAAGGAAAAAGCACCCACTCTCCATGTTTCTTTGTGTGGTGCAGCAAAGCAGAACTCCTTCAGTTTTCTTGTTCAGACAAGTGAAGAGGTCTACATGTTGCACAGATAGGAAAATACTTTGTGCAATATCCACTCATGGCGATCTATCTCTGATCTGCTCAGGTTGTCCAACAAAGAGTAAAAAGATGACCTGTGAACCATTTTTGAAATGATGTGACTCTAGGAATATTCCTCAGACAATTGTCGATAGGCTGCTTACTGGACGAGAGTTTCCCTTTGCTTCTTTATGGACATTACACAGCCATGTTGTTAGCAACCCTCCTGAACCATTCCTTTTTGCCAGACTACTTTCAATGTCTCCCACGGTAGTGGTGCTGCGGTAGCGTTGTCGCCTCACAGCAAGACGTTGTCCCGTTCGATTCTCAGCTAGAGCGTCTTCTGTGTGGAGACATGCATGAATGGGCGTGCCTTCGTTGAAGGTTGTGCATCAGGGCTAGTAACTCGGCACGTAAAAATCCACTACCAAACATTAGCGGACCGGAGTTCCGCTGTGGCGACCCCTAACTGAGATAAGCCGATTGACGCAACAATGTCTTTAGAACCAAGATGAATGCCATCATTTCTTTTATGTCAATGAGTTTCTTGTTCTGTGACTAGTTCTACTTGCCCTGAACCTAACTGTCCATTTGAGAGAGCTTCCCTGATCATGTATTGGGCATCTATCATCAAAATTACTTTTGGAGATCCTGTTTGAAGAGTACCGCTGTATTCAGTCCTACTTGTCTGGTCCACCATTCCAATTCTTTTTTTTTACATAGGGTAGACTGGTATCTTCCCTTCCAGTGACTGGCAGTGCTGAATCCACAGATTGCTGAGGTGAAACTGAAGCTTTCATCTGTAGCCTTGCTAGAAATACCAATAGAAATGCGGATGCCATATACCTCAGTGTTCTTAGGAATACTGTAGCTGTAATGGGACATTTACCTCTAGGGGTGGGTCTTTAAAATACACTGCTATGGGGTATAAAGATTCCCTGGATGTGGATGCTTTTATTTCTACAAGTAATTACTAGAGACAGATACTTTGTAAACAGCCTGGGAGCAGTAGCTAAACCAAAGAGCAAGGAAGTAAACTGGTATAGGAGACCTCTACACTGAACTTTAGAAAGCATTTGTGACACTTGTGGATGTGATTAGGTAAGTGGGCATCTTTGAGATAGTACTGTGCAAGAACTTGACCAGAACTGTAATTATATTCCAGATGGTTACTGCTGCATTAGGACTTACTACTGGGACTTCAGCAGCAGAAAATGTAATGTCCAACCTTACTTGCACAGCTCAATGCCAGTCTCTCTCTCTCTCCACGCAGGGCAGATGCTCACTCTTTAAAGACTTCAAGATGTGCCCTGTATAAAGTTGACATCCTGGTTCTTCAAATAAAAAGTAAGAAATACTAGTGTCAAACACTTAAACCTTTATGACATGTAGCGCAAAAGGTGAAACCTCAACTTAAAATATGACCATGAGACAATTGCACTTTATGATTGTGATTACTGTACAGTGCTTAGGAATTTAAACACAATGACAAACTGTAATGAACTTTGTAATATCATAGCCTTCATTGACGAGTGTCAGTGAGAATGACAGTAATCGCCAGTTTCGTTTAGCTGACTTTCAGTATTTAGTCTTCTGATGTTAGTTTGATTCAACTACTAAGTAAGGTACCTTCCTTTTCTTTCTTCCTTAATGAAAATACATAAAAAATGAGTAAGTTCCTTCTTGCTTAGAAGATGCTGAAGTGGCAACTCAGAATTTTTTTAAGTTATCATTGCCAGTGACTACAGTATGACAGAGGAAATAATCTGTTAAGGCAAATGAAACAGACAATGCGTGTTATGCGTTTGCAATGTAACGCAATCTATGTACCTGAAGTGTCTATTTCTTATACTGCGTAGCAACTAAACAAACAAGTTACCTGAGGTTCAGAAGCTAAGTTCATCTTGTATGGGTGAGTCTTTCCCTCTTCACTGACAAGCGGTGACCAGACCTTTGCTTCACTCCTGTAAAATGAAAATTATGTCATGAGTCAAGCAGGCCAAGGTAAAATCTTCCTCATAATTTTACTTAGTAATGGTAACTGGACAACCAGCTCTGAAAACATTGCAGAGGAGGCAAGTGAATCAAAAACTATTTATTCTGTTTACTGGGTAGAACACTGTTCACATTAGACCACTTGCAGGCACAGCCTGATGAAGAAATTCTCAAAAGAATAACACAGAACTAATTCACAAACACAGAATAACAACAGAAGACAGTCTAGCAGACAACTGAAACAATGAGCAATTATTATTAAGAGAAGAAAAATGTGAGTTACTTTTAGTAGTAAATATAGGAGGTAAGAAGGAAGCGAGTGAGAACAGAGAGTAGAAGCAGAACTGATGTATGTGAGGACGGAGTTAGGTAATGTGTCCAGTGGAAAAGCAGCTGTAGTCAAATGTTTGACAGAGGTGTCTTTTGAGTTCTGCTCTGAGGAGATTTCTTTTAGGTGAGGGGAAAGGGAATGTCACAATTTGGGTGCAAGAATGGAGAAGGAATGGTCGGTACAGTTTGCTTTGGGAAAGCTAGGAGTCAGCCCAGAAAAGTTGAGGAGGCTATAGGGGTTGTTTTACTATGGAGTTTGACAGCAAAAGGTATCTGGTTGAAGTAGTTTTAAAATAAGAGACTGTAGGAGTAACTTAACTCTATAGGTGACTGGCAGCTATCTGGCTTTGGAGAGGGTGCTGAAGTGGTGTTCCGGGGTGGGGGTTGGAAATGATTCAGCAGATTTTGTATTCAGTGGACTGTAGAGCAGATGAGGTTTTTAGATGCTGTGGCTATGACTGGGTGCCCATAGTCAAGTACGGCAAGGAGGTCTTTGCAGCTTTAGCTTGTCTGGAAGTGCAGAATAAGTTTATCCTTTTTCATGGTGTTTTCAATGTGGTTGTGGAAGTTAAGTGACTGGTCCAGTTGTAAACCTAGACATCTAAAATACATGATTGATTCTATTGGGGTACCACTGAGATCTGCAATGCTGAATTATTTGGTGGTTTAGTAATGCTAAATAAGGCACCATACCACACCCCTATTTATTGCCAAGAAAACTCCATGTGTACTCCGGCCACCACATTCTGCAAATGACAGATTATCAGAATAAAGTACAACGTATGCATGAACTTGGTGCATGTGAAAAATAGGCAGGAGAACCAAAACAGTCTGGATATAGATAATTACATTTGATGAAAGATGCCTGTGCAATGTGGTACAGCATAAGATTCAAGCAATTTACATAAAACTTTAGAATGCTTAACTGGAGATCTTTAGAAAAGCACACTGTTGGTGCTTTTGTTCCAGCTGTTTCCATAGTTCCAAAGACAAACAGGTACATCTCTCTTTTTAACCACAGATGGACAAACCCTACAAGACAAGCTTACTTCTTGTTTGAGTGCGCCACTTCTGGCTTAATCTTTATCATTCTTAGAGGGTTTCACAGAAGTAAGACTGGAGCTATGTAGGCACCCTTAGACTGTAGAGTGCTCAGACCACATGTCTGGAACTGGGCCATGTTCTGTCCAGTGCCTTGAATACTGTGGTACTGAAATACCTCTATATGTACTGGGTTCATTCATACAAGGCAGTAATCAGCACTCCAGTCTCATTTGTGCCTCACACCTTCCTCTTACATCAGTTCTTGTTGTAACACCTAGCTACTACTACGGCTGGCAAATCACACCATAATGTCATTAATATTTCTTTCCATGAAAAATCATAATCAGAATAAGCTATTAAACCTTCCTCTATCTTCCAGCTATCAACAGGACAAGACTGCTTGTGAACTTTGGTAAGCATGCACTGCAAGTTGCTTACAAACTGCATCAAGGAGGTCTTAATGTAAGTGTGAATGTGTGCATGTGTGCATGCAAAAGACCGTTTTGCTTTACTAACTTCATAATACATTTTACAGAACTAAAAGACTGGAATTCATGAATTTCCATGCCAAATGATGGGTGACTAGCACTTTGTCCAGGGATTACTGCTCTGAGACCTTGTAAACTCTAAACAGTTAATTCAAACAAATATGGAATTCTAGTTTTTAGTGTTTGAGTTTTTCCTGTTATATATTTAACAAAAGTTATGCCGCTGAGACTTCCTCTTACAATTACAAAAAGTTAAAAACCTTCTGTGCCAAGAAACATGTGCCAAAAAAGCAGTCATCAACTGTGAACAGGGCAGAGGCTCTTACAAGCAGTTCTAATACAAGTATCACAGCCAAGTAAACTGGTCTTGTCATGCAACAAGAATACATTCATTCTGTGCTGCTTATGTCATTAGCGTTTCCTTGGTTTCCAGTACCCTCTGGCACAAAAATGTACGAACGTGTTGCAGAATGAAAACGTGCCATTTTCACGGTGCTCTTTCAGGATCCCACTCTTGCCATAGCCTATCATTAACAAGAAAATGCTCCGTTTATGGTGCTTCCTCCCCATAAACACTCAAGAAATACATACCATTAGGACTACAATATCTAGTACCAGATGCGCTCAGTCAGCATTCTTCTAACTCCACAAACAAGCAAGCAAATACAGCTATTCAGAAATCTAAGACTGTCTTTGTGATATGCCTTGAACTCCTCTGTATCAGTGCAGGGTTCCTATTCTTGTGCGTTAGAAAACATTAAAATGGATGCCTTATAACTCTGTCTATTCCCCCCTTTGAATACCTACATTGGTCATCTAACTTTTGACATACTTGTGCATTCTTGAAGGCAAGCGCAAATTCCTCATCTCAGATTCCTCCTACCTACATTGGTTATCTACATGAAGGTAGACCAAGAATGTTGAGCTATACTGCTCTAGTAGGTTTTATAAAAGGGGTGATCATAGGTGTGCACTAGGCTAATGGCCCCAGAGCCTTTACATGCCTAGCCCATAAGATTATCCTGGCATCGTGCCACCCGACCTTAGTTTCCAGTGCCTCTATCGAGTAGAGTCACTGGGAGTGATCCCCAGGGTGAATTTTCTATTTCCCATCCACTCAAGATTTCTCTTGAAGAGGGCCAATGAGGTGCTCTGTTTGACATGTATGGGAAATCTATTCCATAACATGGGCAGTCTCTGGGTTATGAACTGGTCCAGCATATTCTGTTGATTGTGGTAATGAGGTACAGGTCTCTGCAGCATGTGGTATGGAGGGATTGGGATTTCTTTAGATGTAGCATTTCTAACAGAGCTGGGTCAGACATGGCTTTGTAAGACAAACCGAGATCACCTCTAAGTAGGTGATACGAGACAGAGAATAGTTGGAGTTTTTTTGAGTCTGTCCATATAGGACACATGTTTAAGGCCTAGGATCTTCTTTGTGAGGTACTTTTGCAGCCTCTCCAGTTGCTGCAGGTGTCTAGTGAGGTACATGTCAAATGGGGCATTGTACTCTGATTAGCCTAATGAGGGAAGAGTAGAGGGAGACAATGACCTCTTTTTTCCTGGATGCAAAACCCTTAGTAATGACATGGGTCTTTCTGACCACAGTGGCAATGTGGTGGTCAAAAGAGAAGTTGCTATCAACCTGTGTTACCAAATTTCTTACAACACCTTCTGTGTTTATTGGACTACCATCAATGTGGTAATTCATGGGAACTGGGTTTTTCCCAAAGGGGTTGACGACACTATTTGGCATCAGCTTAAGGCCATGATTGACACCAGCCGTTGGTTTTAGTGAGGCCTTTCTGTAGGATGCCAACAACACGGGGAGTTAATAGCTCCCAACTTGCAATAGTCTGCAAAATTTGTCAGCCAGTCCCTTCTTGTTGGACCTGGACTTCAGAAAAGTAGATACCAAACAGGACAGGACCCAGGACCAAACCCTGTGGGACTCCACTCATGATTGGTCGGCAGTCTGACAGAGTCGGCTACTGTCACACTGTGGGTTCTATCTGTGAGACAGTTTGCAACCCACCTAGTGATATATGGGTTGATGCATAGCTTAGTGAGTTTTTCTAGGATTCCTGAGTGGGGAATGGTATCAAAAGCCTTGCCCCAGATCAAGGTAAGCTGTATGAACCACCTTGCCTTCATCCACAGCTCTGGTGACTGACTCAAAGAAGTCGACCAGGTTAAGCAGGCATGATCTATCCTTCACAAAACCAAACTGTGTGGGATCCAGAGTTTGGATATTCCCTATACCCTTGTTTATTAGGTCCATGATTATGCATTCCATAGCTTTGCATATCAGACTTGCCAGGCTAATGGGGCAATAGTTCCCAGGGTCTGTAATCACTCCTCCTTTGTGGAGACAGATGACTGTAGCAGTGCACCATTCAGTAGGATCAAAGCCCGAGGTGAGGCTTTGATTGAACAGGGCACACAGGTGAGGTACCAAATTCACTCTGTAGTTCACGTAGAACACAGCCAGGGATATTGTCAGGTCCCACAGAAGCTGTATGCTTGACCTTAGTGCAGTTTTAACCTGTGCAGCAATAATACTGGGTGCCTGGCAATCTACTGGTATTGCGAGTAGTCCTTTGGGGGAGGAGGGGCAAAGTTAGCACTGAATCTGTCGGCCAGTATATTGGCAATATCTGTTGGCTCGGTATAGGAGGTACCATTGGGCAGTAGCTCAGAGCAAATCTGGATATTGCAGTGGAGATTCTTTGCATAACTACAGAAGGCCTTGTGGTTGTCTTTACTATCTGCTGCAATCCTGTTTTCATAGCTAGCTTTAGAGGATTTTATGATGGATCTCAACTTTTTGTTGAGGCTGATAAGAGTTTTTCCAGTCTTGGAACTTCACCTTATTCTGCACCAGTTTCCTCCTCCTGTTGTAGAGTTTGTTTATGGCAGGGGACCACCAGATTGGCTTCCTTTTTTTTTCTTTTGGAGAGCATCTTGGTTCTATTGGGTATGGTGAGATCCATGCATTTGTGTACGTGTTCATACAGTGCATTGGTGTATGATTTGGCGGTCATACAAGTATTCTCCATTTGCATGGGTGCCATGAAGTTAGCCACCTCTGTTTTTAGGAGCCCAAAGTTAGCTTTGTAGAAGTTTTTCATGGTGGCTACCTTTGCGGGGGAGGGGGAGGGGTGGGCATACCTCTCAAGTGTACCTCATTACGAAGAACGTACCTCATTTGAGGTCTTAAAAAGGTCATGTTCCTCAATGTTCCACATTGAAAGGGTCCATCACACATTCAGTGTTATGAATTTTTTTTAACTGATATTCATGGTAAATGGAAATAAATCATATTAATTCATTAGAATATATTTTTTATTAGAAAGAACAGCATACTTTAACCATCCTATGACCTTCCTGGTTGAAGTTGCTAGTAAGCAATTAGTATGTGTTCCACATTTTGCCCATTTGTTCCACATTATGAAGGCTAGTGTTCCTCATTTTGGAGATGGAAGGTTGAGAGCTATGGGGGTGGGAGGAATGTGCATTTCCAAGGTGATTGGTGACCACTGGAGGAATGAACCTCTTTAGGTGGGCAAAGAAGGCTGGCATACTGCTCCTGGATATACACATTGCCTTTGATGATTAGTTAGAACTTTTTATTTAAAGCACTGGTGTAGATGACTGAGGAGCAGGGCATTCATGAGGGCCATTAGGGCTACTTATAAATGCATCCATGGGAGACCATACTGGCAAATGGAGGGAGACCTGGAATTGAGATTATATAGGGAAACAAAGCAGGCGATCCCACTGTTACCTTCTTTTTAATTACCATGAAGAAGCCAACATAGAGACTGAGGGCGATACTGTGTGTGTGTGTGTGTGTGTGTGTGTGTGTGTGTGTGTAGGGGGGGGGTGATGCCAGTATATAGGAAATACTCAAAAGCAATAAATTTATCACAGGGGCTAAGAGACATAACAGGCCTCTGAGGTGGATGCTACATCAAAAGGGTAAGGGGATCATATAGGTTTATAAGTAAATACTAGGCTAATTACCATGAAGGGCCAGTTCAGTTTAAGCCCACCTAATAACTCCAGGTCAGAAATAAACCCTCTAGCATGTGTCTATGAGGTGAAGAGTTTGACCACTATGCCCCCCCCCCAAAAAAAAAAAAAATCAGTAAACTGGATTTGAATCTTGGATCAACTGTCCTCTTTCTAAGCGAAAGGCTAGAAATGAGGAATTGGAAAAGAATTGTACAAATGCAAGACATTTTGGATAATTTAGGTGAACATACAGAGTAGAAGGGACTGCCTTATATACATAGCGGTAATTTCAAAAACAAAAAGTGTAGAGTGAGAGGAAAATATAGGCTTAGAGAGAGGATGGGCAGACAGGAAACAGATATGGGTGGAAAAGAAGTAGGGGAGGACATGAGTGATGTACAGGAGGCTAAGGGACAAGAATGCAGATGGAATGAAGGAGTATTTGAGAGGAGAAAAGCAAGTGTGGAGAAAGGAAAAGTTTGAAGGAAAATATGGGAAAGGGTGAGAGAGTTGACGGTATTAAGATTAGTTTACAAAGTTTACATAAACTTGATACAAAGTTGGTATCATAGAATTAAGATATAAAGGATAGTGGCAGGACAGCTTGTTGGAAATTTTGTGTAAACTGTGGCAGATGATGCTCATAAGTGGTAGGAATGCCCACAAATACTGGAAAGTTTGAATAGGTGCAGTAGACTCCCCTCTCATCTGGTCTCAATGGGACCGAACCTTGGGATGGATAAACGGATGGCTGGTTAATCAGAAAAAAAATATACAAAATAGCATTTATAGGCTGTAAATCAGGTAGAACCACATGATATGTGTTAGTATGCATTTTTCGAAAGAATATGAAGTCTAAAATTAAAATGTCTGTCATTATTTAGCAACTTCAATTCTTTTTTATGAGAAACAGACAAAAATATGGACAGCTGAGGGGCATGCCACCTACCTGTTACACACACAACCTCTCATTTGTCCGTTCATGGTCCATCCACGAACATGAAGATGTAAACAATCAGTCTCACACACCTGTTATGTCTGCGAGACTGGATGCAAAGGACATTAAGGGAGTTCTTGAAGAATGCCCTTAAAAAAAAAAAACAAAAAAATGTTTAATTAAAAATTTAAATCCCCTAGCATAGTGCTGGATCTGGCTCTGTGATAAGCAGAGACGTTCTGAAGTGCCTGGAGGAGATGGAAGTGTTGTTCTTCTCTGCTGTCTATTGTTAGGGCTATGGCAGAAATTTGATGGCCAGTTAAAGTGAGACCGGACAAGAGGGAGTCTACTGTACTAGAGACAGAAAAGAAGGAGGTAGAGGACAGTTGAATAATTTGTGTACAACTGGTGGTGGATAAAGAGGGGAAGTGGAGCTAGACAGACAGACTGACTGGAATAAGGTACAAGGATGAAAGTAAGGAGATGGGTATACAGGTTACTAGAAAGATACAAATGAGACATGCAGATGAAAACCTGAAGAAAAGGTTTAGGTAGACAGAAGCATTAAACCTTGTTATCAGAATAGTGATATGGCAATGCGTTTCAAGAGGAGAGAGAGTGAGAAATTCAGTTAACAGTAATTAAGAGGGTTGATAATAGTTGTGGTTAAAACAGAAAATAGGGTAGGCAGTGAAAAGTTAGTCATGGAAGAGACAGAAAAAGACAACAATGAGCAGCCGCACAATACTGTACAGTGGAGTATGGCCCGAAGTATATTAGCGGGGGAGAAGTGGTAGCCTCATTTGAGTGGCATTCAACTTTCATTTGGTCTTTCAATGATGTTTTAAATGAGTATCCTAGAGATGTTTTTCATTATACTAATACCAGGTTACACAAGTAAGGGTAATATGGTAATGTTGAAAAGGTTGAAGAAAGAATGTGACTACGTACCTTCACAGTCAGAAGGAATGGCACACTAAAATATCTGCCAATGAAGAGAAGGGAAATTAATGTTTTTTGTGAAGGGCATTTTGAATATGATGTATGGATATTATGTTTTGTTATTGGGTATTTTATTTTTAATTACAAAAAAGGATGTATTCTGCTAATAATTTCTGTGGTTCAGTGTTATAACAATGGAGGAACTGTAGAAAGGAATGTTGTCTCAGCTTTCTTGTCTTTTTTTTTGCGACAGACATAGTACATGAAGAGGGCAGCAGTAGTGGTGCAGTGGTTAAGCATCGTCACCTCACAGCAAGAGGTTGCCTGGTCCGATTCTCGGCTGGGATGCCTTCTGTGTGGAGTCTGCATGTCCTCCCTGTGGTCACATGGGTTTCCTCACACATTCCAAAGCTATGCAGTAGGTGGACTGGTCACTCTAAACTGGCTATGGGTGCATGTGCGAGTGAGTGGTATAGAGGAACTACCATGGCAGGGTTAGCCACCTGACAGTGTAAACTTTGGCTTGAGATAACTGTCACTGTTGAAGTGATGCCCGGACCCTATGTGCAAAATGGGTTGAGGATGGATGGATGGATACACAGTATATGAGCAACAAGGAAATGATTCCAAGGACATAGCTTTGGTTCTAGAAGTGTCCTCCAAAAACGTAATCATAACAGTAGAAAAAAAAGTAAATCTCCTGACGAATGCTTAGCCTTGCCTGCTAGCTTGAGAAGCTCTTCTGCCTTATAAAATAAGCAAAGAATTTCAATCAACAACACTGGTTAATAAACAAGAATCAGACATGTAAAGCAAGCTGCAACTAGACAATCAATTCTGAATGTACAGATCTCCTTTATGCACAGCCTATGGTAGGGATCATCAATACAGATAGCATTTACATGTGTAGAACTATGTATGTTCACAACCTGCAGCCTAAAGACTCACTGCATTCTCCAAGCCATGGTTCAGCAGTACTGTGTGCCTTATGTCTTTCTGCATGCTACTGCAAGACCAAATATGCCAATAGCTATACGGCATACCTTTTCCTGTTCAAAACAGTCTAGCCTGAGAGTACTTTACTGCTATCCAAAATGTCCAGACTTTCATTAAATTATGCTTATACAGGTGCAATGAGCTTGGAAGTGGGTTTCTTTATACCATTGTTTATAATGACTTCCAAAGGGCATTCAATGCGCTGGCATACAAACACTCTGAAAATAATGGTAAAGAAAATGCCCATCTGACCGGTCTGGTTTAACAACTTTATGCTGGCGACATCATCATCACTCTTTCTGTCCCTTCATTTCTTTAACAAAATTCACATATTTGCCTCACCTTGTTTTGTATGCTGATTTGGCAGGTTTTCCTCACTGACTACTACCATTTTTGTGGAGTGCTCTTATGTGGCATCATAGATGTGTACACCTGTTGCATCTAGTACTATCTGCATGATACTGACTTGGCTTTTCGTTTTTACTGTATATGGATTACAGGGTAGAGGTTAATCTTTCCAAGTAACAATCCGCATTACTCACAGTGATTACTAAGTTAGGTACACTGCAGTATTGGGCTGCACCGTGTACATGGGAATATGTGAAGACGCAGTACTTCAGTACAGTAAAACAATGCCCTTTTCCTGAGTGGCCATTCTGATAGTGGTTTTCAAAGGTTTTCAATTAAATATTAACAGCTTGTTTTAGTTACGTTTCAGAGTGAGTAGGAATATATTTAGTGACATAGAAAGGCATCCAAGCTAAATTCACACTAAATATTGAGGAATATTTTTAAAAATATACTCCTGCTCAGTCTGGAAAAAAAGAGAAAAGCATTCAAAGAAAAGTAAATCCATTTTAAGAATAGATAATCACACAGGTCAGTAGTACCATCATCAAGTACCAAGAACAGAAATTAGAGGTCTTGGTAAGCATTGTGTCATAACCTAGCATGACAGTGAAACAAGTGAATGACTATGCAGCATTACTCAAAATAATTGTTCATTTCCCTTTAAAACTCCAAATCCTCTATCTTAAACAATTTAAGGGCAATATAATCTACAAGATGTTACCAAAACAGATGTTTCTGGGTAATGTACACACTTCAGACACATTAATCACCCATAAACGATACTATAATGTAAGCACCTTGCCACTTAGAATGGACTGCATTGCAGTACTGGTAATTCCTGGCACAGGCCAAACAGACTGCACCAGCAGGAAAGGATCCAGACACATGCAAAGGAATGCCAAGCAAAGCTTCACACTGGAGATGAGGCAAAAAGCCTTGGAAGCAATCATGTTTTTCTTCTGTATACTTTTTTTCTCCTCTGTGCCTGCCACCCCTCAACCCTAAACCTACTGGTCTTCAGTCCATTTGTTCCTTTGACAATGGGGAGTTCCCCAGTAAGAGGATGAAAACCGAATAGAGGGGCTGCTGTATAATCAGCCATGAAGATGGTTTGTGCCCTCACTGCAACTCAACAATGCAAGTCATTTCAAAGGCCCAAACTCTTCTCCTACTGGCTGATGAGCACCCATGTTACAGTGGGGCCTCCTATGCCCTCATTTGCAAGTGCATACTCTACCCACACACTAAGAGTTACCTTCACTGCCTTGGCAGCACCAAGCTGACATCCCTGGGTCATGGCCATCTTCTACACTGTACAAATCTCTACTTGCATGGTGGCAGTTTGCCAAATAAAACTACCTCTCCCCATCCCAGGATTGGCAACCCTGATTAGAAAAAAACAAACAAAACTGATAACGAATAATAAAAAAGAAACCACTCATTGAGCAGAAACAAATTTACTAAAGTAAAATCAATCACTCAGTACAAAAAGTGTACTTCACCTACCCTAACTTTTTCTAGTAAATTTCTAATATTCCTGCCCAGTCTGTATACAAATTCTGGATGTTTACCAAAACAAGTTCCCAACACAGGGTCACTATTCAAAATTGCCCAATTCTTGTTGATTATTGCCTGTATACCACTTTCATTAGAAAATGTTGTAACCAAGGGACAAGATTTCAAATTCTTCATATCCTCCATATTCACATTGACCAACTCCACAATAGTTGCACAATCACCAACATTTTTTGTGTCAACATCAATAGGTGAGTAACCAATTTTGTCATTCAAAATTGCCCTAAAATGACCACTAATACGTTTATCTATAACCTCCTTTCTAATACTATTGATCAAATACTTAGGGTACCACCTAACCAAAAACATTTGACACATGAAATCACATTCTTCTATAAAGTCATTATAGTTGGACACCATCCGGGCTGCCCTAACTAAACTGACCCTTGATAATACCTCACTTAACATGTACAGGATGACTACTGTCAAAGTGCAACAAACTGTTAGAAAATGTTGGCTCCCTGTAAATTTTAGATTGCAAACCTTCCCTTGTCTTAGTCAATCTAGCATCTAAATAAGAAATCCCATCTACCCCTATGGTATAAGTAAACTTCAAAAATGTGTTACTTCCATTAATAAAGTCCATAAACTCTACAATGTCCTCCTCTGAACCTTTCCAAGCTATAAACAAATTGTCCAGGTATCTCAAATACAAGATGACATTGCTAAACAAAGGAGAGGAAAACAAAAAGGTTTTCTCCCACCAAGCCATAACAATGTTGGCAAAAAGTGGACCATATGGGGAACCCATAGCTACCCCCTCCAATTGTTTAAAGTAATGACCCTCTAAGAAAATATAATTATTCCTAAGTACCACCTGCATGAGTTGTGTATACATATTAACAGGCTGACGTAACCTGAACTCTTCAAACAAATATTCAAAAAACCATTTGAGGCAAATATCCTGAGGAATACAACTATACAGATCTTTAACATCAATTGTAATAAAAATGACCTTCTGATTGATTACAACAATTTTCCTACACTTATCCAAAAATTGCCAGAAATCCTTGCACAGATGGAGGATGGCCATGACTTTCTCCTTTAATTTGTAATCCAAAAAATTTGCAGTATAACTAGTTTTAGACCAAGATGAATCAACTATTGGTCTAAGGGGTGGATTTCCCAAGTCCTTATGGATTTTAGGGATACCAAATATCCCAGGAATTTTTGGAACATCAGTGAGCATCTAATTGTACTCATCCAGGTCAATTTGGTCCTGCATCAATAAATCCAAAAGGTCTCTATCCTACTGTATGAAATGTTAACTTCATTCAATGAAGCTTCAGTGTACGTATCACCATACAAAATTTCAAACATTTTTTGCACATAATCAACTTTATACATAATGACCAATCCCACCCCCCCCTTATTTGGTTGCATGATCCATAAGTTCTCATTTCTTAATTCTGTTAAACAATCATTCTCAAGCTTTGACAATTTGGTATCAACCACATTACTCCCCAAAAAATGTCGAAAATCTGTCTCACATTTTTTCAAAAGTTTTAATAGCATAGTGAAGATCCAGGTTATAAGTACTGGGCATTTTCAAACAGTAATTATTAGCAGTGAAAGCATCATTATCATTTCTGTGCATAAATTTCAAGTTAAGTCTGCATGTATACATTTTTAAATCACAGATCTGACTAATATCACTTTTACCACTAATAACAAAATGAAAACCATTACAGACCACATCAGTATGTTTAGTTGAAAAAACATAATCAGTAAAACTGAATACTTTAAAGTTCTTTTTAGAGATCAGAACAATATAAGGTTTACTAACAGTTTCTGTACTCATCTCCTGTTCCTGGTAAACTGGCCAAACTTCTGCCCATACTGTCTCCATTTCCCTCCCTGTGGGTATGGGTTCCACTGTTGGCGTGCCCAGTTCTTCAACCTCTCGGAGCGTCTCAGCCCCAACTGGTCCAAAGGGGCCCCTTAATCAAGATTAGTAGCTGCATTAATCTCTGCATTAGTTTGTTGTATCGTACCCCACTGACGTCTACCCTGTACAGATGGGGGAGGGGGGGGTAAGCATATCGACCCTCAAAAGCACGTCTGTCCCTCTCCAATCTTGTCCCTTGGTTAAAACATTTTCTAATGAAAGTGGTATTATACTGGCATTAACGAGAATTGGGCAATTTTAAATAGTGACCCTGTGTTGGGAACTTGTTTTGGTAAACATCTGGAATTTGTACACAGATGGGGCAGGAATATTAGAAATTTACTGGAACAAGTTAGGTTAGGTGAAGTACACTTTTTGTACTGAGAGATCGATTTTACTTTAGTAAATTTGTTTCTGCTCAACGAGTGATTTCTTTTTTAACCCTGATTAGAAGCTCACTCCCATCTTCACTTGACTGTTTTTTTTCCAGCATCTGAGCCTCTGCTTCAACTTTGGCTGTACTCAGGGTTTTAATCCTCTATGCAACACAGTCGGGCTGGAAGCAGTCCTGTGTAAAGGGTCTGGGACTGCAATCCATACCCCAGACAAGAATATGGCAGACTGCTATGAAGAGTTTGTTATAGAGCATAGCAAAGGAAAACCCCAGAGACTGCCTGGATTAAGGTCACAATGAAATGCAGACACAGAAAAGAAACATCAAGAATTTTTAAAAGTCGTCTCAGTAGCTC
This sequence comes from Protopterus annectens, assembly GCF_019279795.1. Classification (NCBI taxonomy): domain Eukaryota; kingdom Metazoa; phylum Chordata; order Ceratodontiformes; family Protopteridae; genus Protopterus; species Protopterus annectens. The sequence continues at coordinate 388,880,106 of NC_056748.1, read as the reverse complement.
AACAGGCATCACACTCACCTTTGTAGCAGAAGGCTGTGGGTTCAATTCCCACACCAAGCTGTTGAGTTAATTTTCCAGTAATAATATTGCAGTGCAGCATGGGGGGCTGCTGCACTTCCAAGTGCATCACCTGACAGATGACGAGACCCCATCTGCCCGAGTTGGCCGTGCTGCAGATGGATATAGAGCAAGGGAAGTTCCCTAGTACCCTGGACAAATTTGCCCTAATTAGTATGAATACCACCTCTGGTCTCCATGAAAAGAGGCCATTGGCCTAGTGGGATTAAACCACTCAACAAAGTTTAAATAAAATAAACATTTAAATAATGGGTGACAGGTGAGAAACAAATGAATGGAAACTTTATCTCTGCAGTTTTCATAACTGAAAGAACTTCTGTATTTGCAACCCATTTAAACTGCCAGTGACCTAACTGTTGAAAACATGGTGTATTTATCTAGAGAACAAAACAAATCAAACTGCAAGTTCTGAAGGAAGAGTCTGGAGTTCCTCAAAGTGCAGTAATTAAGGTCTGCTATGATGTTCTACATAAATCACAATTTAGAGACTTTGGCACACTAAAATATATGTCTGCTAAGCAAGGGTAGGACTGATTTGGTTAATCATAAATTGTTTATATTAACATTTGGAAAAAATCACAGAAGTATTGGACCCAACAGGTAAATTCACTTTTGATGCCTGAAGATAAGATGATATGGGTTCTATTCCCACCCAAGGTGCTTGGATTAATTTTTCATTACTGACACTGCACAGTAGTGTAAGGGGAGGTGGCACATGACTGTGCCATCCTTCATATGAAATATTAAACGGAGGCCTTTTACCCGAGGTTCGTGGTAGTTCAAGTTATGTAAAAGATTTAATGTCACTTCTCAAAAAGTTCTCTAATGCCTTGGCTAACTTTCCCCTGGTCAGTAAGACCATCTTGGATCTCCCATTAAAAAGAAGCCACTGGCCTAGTGGGAGTAACCAGGTCAACAAAACAAACAAATTAAAAATTATGACAACTGTCCCAGTTTAAGTTTGACACCCTCACTCTAATAACCTGTTCCAGTATTTGGGAACCTGCAATGGCATTTCATCAGCTCTGGTGATAATCTTCATGCAGGAACAGGACATGGCATATTTGAGTCTCAGTATAACTCTGAGGGTAGGCTGAAGCACTCAAATTGCTGGAGGAGTTGAAGGCAACAATAATAAAGGGTATACTCTAATTTAGGTATTAGGAAAGCAATCCTAAAGCCCCTTCATTTCTCAGAAGGCAGAAAGCTAGTAAGCTAACCTATAACTTCTGCAGGACCTTGTCAGCCATCATCCCTGCACAGTGCTTTAATGACAGAATTTGGTCCTGCCATACCTGAAGATATTTGTAATTATGAACCTGCCTAAAAAGTAGTATTTGATGGGGTCTTAGCACAGAGAATCAAGATGTGTTTTCTGATTCATTCCATGTAACATGGCTGAAGATTTGGTGGCACTAAGCTTTACATTATTACTGTGAAGCCAACAAAGAATAAACAAAATCAGTATGGATGCTGTTCTGCACCCGCTTAGTTGATTTATCCCTTCTTTTGATTGTGCTCAACACCCGTTATCTGATTATCTCCCTGATCAATGGATGAAAACAAAAACAAGACTTTTGCAAATTCACAAAAGACTTAAAAGTTTTCCTCCAGGGGACTTATCCTCTTCTATAACCTACCTATCTGTTAAGGTGTGTGGGTATGTTGGGGGTATCCATTCCCTACCAAACATCCATTTAAAGCAAACCTACAATCACATGAAACTTCAATGTGAAAAAAGGAGGTAAAGAATGTGGGTCAGCATTCTTTTTCAACATATTCATTTACGGAAATCTAGCCTGCCAGCATTTTCATGTGATATCACTAGTGCTGGAGGTTGGGAAGTGGAAGAAAAAAAAAATATATATTTTTTTTAAGCTCATCAACTTTCAGTTTGATCTGGTATCTACTGTTCTTCCTCCACAGGTCAGATACCTAATTTTTTTAGCCTTTTTTATCGTACATACTGTGACTATGGAATGGTATGGACAACCTTTGAAGCCATGTATAATTTTTACTCTTTGATTTGTAATAAAAGAAAGACTTTGCAACCTATTACTATTTCCCCTTTGCTTTAAAAGCACCACAGAGAGTGATGGCTGGTCACGAGTTCACTTGTAGGGGACAGAGAGAGAGAGAGATGCACAGAGAGACTTCTAAAGTCAGAGTAGAGTGTTAGTCGAAGTATTCTACTGGTCTACTAACTCTAGCTACATGTAAAGCCTGGATCTTCATAGCATACTTTCCCTGAGGCAGAACATCAAATTATAATGGGGTTATAGTCACTGCTAGTTTTCATGATTTGGAAAATGTTATTTACACTACAAATAATTACTCCATTCACCTGCATCCTGCTCAAATTAACTGTTGCAGCTTGGACTTTCATTAGACTCATGACTGCCCTGGATATATTCTCATTCAATGAAACCATTTCTGTGTATATAAAAAAAAAACACTGATATTTATGTTTGATATTATTTTAGTAGAAAGCACTCTATTTTTCCAACAAAGTTCAGCAGCAAATTTATACAACAGTGGCTTTTATTGCTCGACCCCCTTGTATAAGATATCAAACAGTGGCATACTTACTCCTCTTTCATATTTCAAGTTCATCTATGCTATAGGTCACATAACATGGCTTATATATTTATAATTCAGGGTGAAGCCACAAAATGGCTTTAAGCCATCAGAATGACACGTCTCTGCACTATAAAAAAGCAACTATGAAATATTAGCAATTAGAATTTTTGGCAGCCAGTCTGCTGAGGTGGTGGCTAGTATTTTTGACATAGCTTTATTGTCAATTTTCTACAAACTGTAAGAGGAAGTATCTAACATACCTTAAGGCATGCATCTGGCTGGAATAATGTCTAATTAAATTTGGCACGGTTGTTTCTGTTCACAAGTGTCCTTTTCCAAACAGCATTAATTGCATCATTATTTTCTTTTGCCCAACACAGGAAGAGTGAGTAAACACATATGGATGTTGTAACTCTAGACAGATAAGCTTTCTTATCATGAATCCTTTGCAACATATTTTGTAATCTTTATAATATATCTTTACCATCTCAAAAGTTCTTACTCCTCTCTGTGCTCTTCTTTTCTAGACCTAACACCACTCAAGTATTCAACTGCGGTACCACCTTTATCATTCTTATAAGAAAAGCACAGTCTGGGTCTGAACTGTCTGCAAACAGCTAAAGTTAACTTTGAGTATGTGTCTACCTGTTTGAGCCAATATTCATTTTCCCCTGGACAGGACTCTGCTTTGGCTTGTAAGCATCCCCCCCCCCCCCCACACACACACACGCACGCCCATCTTCCATTTTCTCTCTTATTCTCTTCTGTTAGCAAATAGCATCCATAACTGATAAATGCTGTATGTTTGTTAATTTAAACTGAGACCACAGTAACTGATACAAGGTTATCCTGTTTTCCACCTGAGAAATGGTTAAGAAATGACTTACAGTTTCAGAGTAGTCCTTGGTCAATTCTGATTGTTTTCCTCCATAGATGTGGTTGACCTTCTTACCTCAATACCACATGACAAGGGGCTTGAGTTCTTTTATGATGTTTTGGTGGAAAAAACTAGTTTGAGTCACAGTATGATCAACTTCATTCTGGAATTGATGGAAGTGATTCTTAAAAACAACTTTTTTTGTTTTGGTGGTGAGTTTTTCCGACAAACAAGGGTTGTAGCCATGGGAAACAGTTGTGCCCCACTGTTTGCCAACCTTATGTTTAAATGGGAAACATAGTACATTTTTGGGTCACCTTACAATGGAAATTGGTCAATTTACCTCAGATTTTTGAAGGATGTTTTTATTTTGTGGAAGGGTGGTGACTTACATGATACATTCTTGGATTATTTGAATGGAATTTGTGATGATTTTAAATTCACTGGCAACAGTGGAAATTATTCCATCAATTATTTAGATGTGAAATTAATGAAAGAAGAGAGTACTAACAGTTTCACTTCATGTGTATATCGAAAACCAACATTTTCCAATGACTATTTGGAATTTTCAAGTAGCCACCCCATATTTGTGAAGAGGAACATAGTAAAAGGGCAAATGGTGCGAGTTGCCCGTATGTGTTCAAATTTTGATCTATTCAAACTAGAGGTGGAAAAACTAGTCAACATGTTTGGGACTCGAGGTTACCCATTGAGTTTTATTAACAACATAAAGGACCAGGTGTGTTTCGAATGGGGTACTAGATTTAAACCACTATTAGGTGAAGACGAGGAGAAGGTTAGTCAAGATATACGTGTAGATATAGATTTTACACAAACCATAGTATTAACCTATGGTGAGACATCACAAGGTTTTAAAAATATAATTAAAAACAACTGGACGATGTTTAAAGGGAATACGGAGTTGCTTAAAAATATTGGTGATAGCCCTCAATTTACATATCGGGTGAATAGGAACCTAAAGAACCTTTTAGAAAATCCAACATCTGATAAAAGTCTTAGAAGAGGTACTCACAAATGTGGGGCCTGTGATTATTGTAAATTTATCATTGACACTCCCTCTGTTTCACTTGGACCTAACCAAATAATAGTCAACTTTGTGGCAGGTACATGTACCTCTCAGGGCTTAATATATTTAGCCGTTTGTCAGACCTGTGGTCACTTTTATGTTGGAAAAACAGAAAGGCGTTTGAGTAGGAGAATATACGAGCACATGTATAGTATTTTGAAAAAGGATGACAACAACGCCCTATATAAACACACTACATGCTGACCATTTTTTTAGATTTGGTATTTTGGATATTGCAGGTAAGAACTTTAGGGGGGGGGGTGACTGGGGAAATCAGTTACTTTGGGCTGAGGTTAGATGGCAGTTGAGGTTAAATGCAACAGTTCCCCCAGGTTTAAATGAACACATCAGCTTAAAACCTGAATTGAGATATCGAGCAACACAGTTTTGATACTGGTTTTAACTTTTCATTCAACCTTGACAACCTCAGTTTTTTAAAAAAAACTTAATTTTTTAAAAAACTTCATTTTTCAGAATAATACATTTTATTAGAAAGATTTTTTCATTAAAAAGATTTGTATAATTGAATGAATGTTTTATAAGATAAATAGTTTTGTTTAGGGAGTTTAAGTTTTTAAGGTTAAAAACACACTGTCACTTTAATTTTGAATTCGTTCTTTTCAATTGATGGTACTAGGTACATATAAAAATGGTGTTAGTACCTATTATTAATTGTTCTGATGAAGTCTATAGACGAAAGCGCTTGACCTATCCTGTGGATTATTTTACCATTTTGGATTGTTGGATTGCTGGCTCGTTTTGTGTACAGTGGATCATTTTATGTGGCCTGAATAAAGGTGTTTGTTATATGGTGGTCGTAGGTTTTTGGCTCAAGGAGTGGTTCATTGGATGTTATTAATTCTGATTGTTTCTTAAACACAAACTTGTCTTTGCTTTGGCTCATTAGCAGCAGTACAAAAATAACTGCCTGCTCACACCCTTGTTCTCCCCCTTCCCTGTTTATTACCTTAAGCCAATCCCAAAGTTAATAAATATTACCTGTGGCAGGCACCATTTTTAAAACTACAACCACCCTTTGAGCACATCATGCTCGGCTCTGCCATAGAACTCATTAAAACTGCCTGAACTGGGGCATAGCTGACAGTTTCTGGAAATACAGGGTACCTACCTGAGCCTCCACATTCACTATCATATGTTCATTTATCAGTTTACTCTGTTACCCGATTGTTTCCAGCCCCCTCATAAGAGCAACTAACAGGGTCTCTAACCGCTTTGCTTCCTACCCTGCCCCCTATTCCCTCCTGCCCCCAGTGGTCCTACCTTTATTACACTCACAAAACCCTCCCATCTTTCCAATAGCCAACCAGAGCACTAAACCCAACACTACCTCCTCCATCTTCCCACTACCGTCACTCCTCCTCAGCTAACATGTACAAGCATGTCTTACCTATGCACACTGCATGCACTCTCCTTGCATATCTTACATCCTACCAAAACTCCGTCATTCCCCCAACTCAACCACTACCACTGTACTACTACTCACACCACCACTCGTGTCTCACCCTCACTCAGCTCTCCTCCCACCAACTCAAGAACCATCCCTATGCACCCCCCGCATATTCTACCAACTATATTACTCAAACAAAGCATCCCTACAACTTAACATAGTAACCCTCCCACCATACCCATTACCCACAGAGCACAATCAGAAAGTCACCCTAATAAACAAACATATTAAAAAACTGAGAAAACTAAACCTCATGCATATCAAAACTATCTCTAAGTGGAGACATCCACCCCAACCCTGGCCCTACCATCTCCAACCCCAATCCTCATAATCAGACTAGAAACCACAACTTCTCCCATATCACAGCCAATAGAAAGCCAAGCGACTTCCTTCTACTAAGCCTAAATATTAGAAGTATATCCAACAAATTCCATGAACTCCATGCCACCATAGACTTGTACTCCCCAGATATAGTAATCCTGACAGAAACCTGGCTAAAACCTCACATTACCAGTGAGCAAATCCTCCCTACCGGTTACAGCATACTAAGAGTAGACAGACTAAACAAGAAAGGAGGCGGTGTAGCTATAATATTTAAACAGCATCGAAACATCCAGATCTTATCATCAGCTCCGCAAATAGGCAATGAAGAAATAACATATACCAACCTCAAAATAAACCAAAACAAAACCATCAACATAATTGGATGCTACTTCCCACCTGGCCAAAACATCCCTCCACTAGAAAGCCTCCTCAGCTGGTCTACCCACCATCTCCCCCAAGAAACTATAATTTTAGGTGATTTCAATATTGACTGGCAATCCTGTTCTGGCAACCATCCACCCATCATGTAAACCTTCATGGCTTCACCCAACTAGTCCAGTCACCAACCAGGATAAATAAAAACTCCAGCAAGCACATTACCCTGGATTGGACACTAGTCAGTAAGAGCCCCCAGTCACATATTAACAGGTTGCTTATCAGATAGCCTCAGTGATCACTCCACAACATTCCTACTCAAAAAATACCTATACCAAGCTAAACCTGTCATCTACCATCAAATACGTAAAAAACTAAACTTTAACCCACTCACATTCATCTCATCCCTCAAAGAATGTAACTGGCATCCTCTAAAGTACCTCAGTCTTGATGACTCAATTGAATTTTATAATACTACCATCATGAGTATCCTTAATTACCATGCCCCCATAAGAATTTCCAGAACCAAAGCACAACCCTCCCCATGGCTACAGAAAACCACTAAGTCAGAAATGAAAAACAAGGATAAAGCCTGGGAGCACTGGCGCAAAACCAAAACCCCCTCAACTAGACAGAAATTCCTAGAACTATGCAATAGAGTCAAAAAGCTAATAAAACAGGACAAATTCCAATACTACCAGTCTGCCCTAGACTCCTCCCAACACAGCCCCAAACAATTCTGGTCCTCCATAAACTCCATCCTCCACCCAGGTAAAGTCAGTACCCCTCCTCCTAACATCTCTCACTCCTCCAAAAATATTGCTACCTCATTCAACACACACTTCACACAAACCATACTATCACTAGCTAAACAACATAACCCCCCCTCCCCTCCAACACACACCTTCAACTAGTAATCTCCCCACTGCCTTCTCTATTTTTCCTGTACCTACCTCCAACATAAAAAAAACTCTTAACTAAACTGAAGCCCACCAAATTAGTAGAAGACAACCTCCCAAGTGAATACCTACAAATCGCAGCTGATGCTCTGGCCTATCTTGTATCCATCTTGATTAACCGATCTCTATCAGAAAGTTACGTTCCCACACTATGGAAAGTATCACATATAATTCCCCTCCACAGAACTAATCAATTACCGCCCCATAGCTATTCTCTCTCCACTCTCCAAAATACTAGTGAGATGCATTCACTCTCAGGTCTCAGACTACCTCCTTATTAACCACCTCCTTTCCAATACTCAGCATGGTTTCCGACCAAACCATAGCACCACCACTGCCTTACTCTCCTTTACTAACACTATCCTTCCGCATAAAAACAATGGCTCTCTCTCCTCTGCTACTCTCCTAGACCTATCTAAAGCATCTGTTAGGGTCCCACACAAACAACTCATCTCTGTCCTCAACCTATCCTTCTCCAACAATCCGTTGTATGGCAGAATGACATCTCCCCAACTACCTGTCTCTATAGGGGCTCCCCAAGGATCCATCCTTGGACGAAGAAGAACGAGGTCCTAGCCGAAAAAGGTTCATTGGTTACGTCTTACACAAGTGGTAATATGAACAACAAAGTTAAAAGGGCTCAATATGTTACTAATTTTGATAATTACGGTGATTTGTTAAATTTAAGTACGCATACTGTTATGGTTGAAAGCTCCAGGAAGTCGGCCTGTTTTGAATCCACATTTAATGAAGCCCTTAATTCAGGAGCTTATGGTGATTTTGGTCTACATAACTGCACAAATGTCTGTAACCAGATGGATGTTAGTTGTTCTAATGACCCAGAGCAGTCTTTTGATGTGTTAACATCAACTGAAGAATGTGACACAAATGTATTGTATGATAATGGTAATTTTGGGCCAAGTGTTAATATTGAACAGAATTTTGAACAGCATATAGGCAGTTTTAGGACTGTTATACATAACAATGTTGTTGGTAACAGTGCAAATAATTTTGTGGAGATGGGTGCGTCTATGTTAGAGGAGGGGGGGGGGTACTTTTGACCAGATACAGTATGGTATATTGAGTAATCCCATTACTAAGGAAAATGGTGCACATGATTTTAAACTATACAACTATTCTTAGAAACAGAGTTAAAGAATATATAGTTCCTGGTTACACGCTGAAAGCACGCTTGCTAATAAAAAAATACAACTATTCTAATTTTTCTTTCAGCATTGAGTACGTTAATCTTTTTTCTAAGGGTTTTACTTTCGTTCCATGCAGAACAGGTAATTTGGTCGATACACTTATTGACTTAAAACTATTTACACGTAAAATGAATTTAAGAGTGCATTTTGATGCTGCCAATACAAATAATATAAGTGACAAACGAGGTTTTTTGTCCAAACCAAGTATATTTAATCCACCCTTGAACCCCATGATAGCCATTTTTGAAATAATGTGTGAATTGGATATTATGGAACATTTTAAACAGCGAACAAGACAATCATATTTAAATATGACAGATGAAGAGTATGAATTAATAGACTCTTTAGTTAAGGTAGAAAATATACGTATAATGAAGCCGGATAAAGGCAATGGGGTGGTAGTAGTGGATAACAATGATTATGTTAGCATTAGGATGTCGATGCTTATGGAGGATAATTATGCAGAAACCAGTATTAATGAAATTAATATTGCTTATCGGAAACTGGATCTTTTGTTAGAATACATGTTGTTTCAGGGTGAATTTCCAGTGGTTAGTGGGATCTTTGGTATACCCAAAATCCATAAAGGGTTGGACAATGTACAATTCAGACCTATTGTTGACGGCAAGAGAAGCAAAACTTGTTTTATTAGTCAATTTTTAGATTATCCTATGAAAATAGGTCTGAGGAGTTTTCCATATATTACCAAGGATTCTTGGAATTTTTTTTAGAGAAAGTGAAGGCTTTTGAATTTAAAGATAACATCACTTTCCTTACTATCGATGTTTGTAATTTGTTTACGGTCATTCCCCATGACATTGGATTAACATGGTTAGAACATCAACTGGCAGCAACAGGCATATTTGAGCAGGATCAAATTAATGTTTTTGTTAAATTAATGGAAGTGGTTCTGCATAACAATTTTTTATTCTTTGAAGGACATTATTTTAGGCAGTGTACTGGAGTTGCTATGGGGGCTGCATGTGCCCCTATATACGCCAATTATATTATGGCATATTGGGAAGAACATTTTTTATTTACTAGTGAATTCAGTAAGTACATTAAAGCATACACACGATATTTGGATGATTTTATTATTTGCGAGGGGGGATTTGTCATCCTAGATGCTTCTCTTGAATACATCAATAATACTGTATGGTTTCTTAAGTTTACACATGAATATAATTCGGATAGTATTACATATCTGGATGTTAGATTAACCATTGATAGGGCACATGGTACGATCAAATCTAACATTTACAGGAAACCTACCTTTTCGAACTCATACCTCCAGTACAACAGCTGGCATCCCAACCATCAGAAAAGGGCCATTGTTAAAGGCCAAACGGTTAGAGCAGCCAGGATGGTTAGCGATGAAAAATAATTTGTGGATGAATTAAATTTTATGATTTCCTTATTTTTGAACAGAGGTTATCCTAAAATCCTGTCTCTGGAACTGTTCAATGAGGTTAAAAATAAAAGGGATAGTGGCTTTTATAAGTCTATCCTTAATTCTGACAGTGGCATCATATCTAGTGCAGCGCCCACTACACCACATTTATTAGGGAATATATCAATAATGTTTATTTTGACCTATAATGGGGATTCTGATTGGATTACATGGATGGTTGGTAAGAATTGGGGCATTTTACAATTGGACAAAAATGTTGGACCTACATTTGATAATATACTTAGATTTATTTATAGGAAAGATTTATTGTTTAAAGACATCTTTGAAAGATGCCCCTTTTCTAAAGGTGTTTCCACCAGTAGGGTTCATGGTAATTTTAAATGTGGAAGGTGTTCCATATATTTTACTGACAGGTTGTAAGTTAGTGGTCAACGATTACCACATTTCCATCATGGGACATTTTGATTGTTATACCAAGAATGTTGTCCATCTCGCTAAATGCCAATATTGTATGGCCTTTTATGTGGGTAAAACGTGCAGGTTTTTTAGAGAAAGGATCAGGGAACATCTTTTAGATATTGGACATCTTAAGCCTACCAGTGCTTTAGCTAGACACATTGTTGGTCACACTGGACACATTTTCAAATTTTGTGTCCTACAACAGATTATCTGTGACCAACAGGGTAGGATTTTAGATGTACATTTGGACTTAATTAAAATAGCAAATGAGACTGAATGCACAAAATTATCCTGGTCTTAATGACTATTGCACTATTAAATCCGTGCTTAAGCTCAAACATATCACGGGTAAGGGATAAAACACATATGCATATATAATTAATGTATTTGGTGTTGTACATTTATTATTTACTTTGTAATACAAATATATGTTTTTGTAGGGATGTTTTTATTCTTTACTTTTCACATTATGGTTAGTATATGCTATTTTAACATGTTTGTATTGGGATTATCATATAGTAACTATTTAAACAGATTGTTGCCCAATATTTTAATTAATTCATTAAATTGTCATGTGGCAAGTTTTTTTTATATAAGGAGTGGTTTTATGCAGACTATAGTATTCTGAAGAAGTCCATATGTAGGACGAAACCTAGGTAAATAGTTGTGGTTGGTGTTTGTTTGCAATAAATGCCTTTTTCGGCTAGGACCTCGTTCTTCATTTTTTGTTGGTTGTTATCTGGTTCCTGGTTGATCCATCCTTGGACCCCTACTCTTCTCTGTCTTCACCAATAATCTAGCCTCTGCCACCAAACATGGCACACTCATACAATACGCAGATGACTCAACCATCATCTGCTCAGCCAAGTCCCTACCCAAACTGCAAAAAGTCACACAGGAAGCCTTTTCCTCTCTTGAAACTTGGTTATCCGATGCCCAATTAATACTCAACCCACACAGAAGTAAACTACTCATCTTCCAACCCATCAAACATACTCAAAACAACTCTCACTTTAACATCACAGCAAAAGACAACACCACTATACACCCAACTGAACACACCAAATTGCTAGGAGTGGAAACAGACAAACTAAAATTTGACATTCACATATCTATGACCATAAAAAAAGTCCACAAAAAACTAGGAACGTTATACAGAAATAAGCAACTTCTCACCAAAGCAGAAAAGATTTCAGTAGCAAACCCCCACCTTATCTCCACCCTACTTTATGCCTCTCCAATATATACCAACCTAAGGCAATGCGATCTAATGAAGCTAGAAATCTGCTGCAACAAAATCGCCATAGGGGCATTCTACCATAGTCGCCACTCTCTCTCACTTGCTGAACTGGGCTGGCTTGAACTCCCTCACCTCCTTCAATGGTATCAACTCTCACTCGCCCACAAACTAGTAAATCTTCCACTAAATGTTCCATCTACTACAACCCTATCGCACCACCAGACCACCAAGATCCAGCAACAAAAATCACTTGCAAATCACTAAAGCTAATCACTCTGCTGGTGAAGCACTATTCTCTTGCGCCGCAGCCAAATTATGGAACTCCCTCCCACCCACAATTACCTCCGTACCATCATGCACCCACTTCAAAACTTTACTAAAAGCGCTCCTAAAAACATGCTGGCTATGCCCTTGCAACTCCCACTCTAATATCACCCACCCCATCCAACCACTACCTTTCTTTCCACCCCACTAACTACCTTGATTATAGCAAGCTCGGATGCTCATAAGCCTACTACTTATTATACAGCAGGAAATTCTTATTGTAACAATTGTTAATGTCTGTTATATACTTCACAGATAAAGATTCTGGTTTTCTACTGATGTACTATGTTCTTAATCTGTAACTATGTTTGTAATTAATTGCTATGTTAATCGCTATGTAAATCTAATGTAACTGCTGTCTGTATATTTTAACTGTGGAGCTTTTCTCCCCGGGCCTCCGCTGAAATGGACCTACATCCAGTCGGACACTCCCGTTCAACAAATGTAAATAAATTAAACATATGCTTTCCACTTATTGAATTACTTGCAGTCGCACTTAAAATGTGTTTGTTTTAGAACTACAAATAATTCAAACAGCTTTTAATACAAGTTTTTATCAAACATGGTATGATGCATTCTTGCTCAGACAGCAGATTTTTTACTTGCACATGCACATAAACATGTGTTTAAGATAACTAGAATGGACGGAGTGTTCACTGAGAAAGTAAAAGTAGTGATTGCACTGCAGAGCTAAATGAAAAAGTAGAGGTAGCAGACTTCTGGGGAGTACAGCTTGTGGGGAGTTATGACCCATTCAAGGACAAAAAGCTTTAATGTCGGATGGCTGTGCCTGTTGCAATACCACAGAGAATGGGTTAAGCATTGCTTTAAGGGATTTTGGTGCTGCACTGATCCCACTGAAAACTGAAATCCCCGAGTATGGAGTGTTTCTATCAGATGCATCAGGCTTATGTTAAGTTAGCATTTGCTTCTTTGGATGTGGACAGTATGCAATAAGTGACAGTGCGAGATGGTCAGGAGATTAGCATGAGCGTTCGTGTAGGGCTTGAAGTCTGAGTTGTTTACTGACCACTCTGCTCGTCTGGATATGATACAATGGGCAACAAGGATCTGAATGACATCACCTACCCTTGTACCAAAAGTAAGACTGTGAAAATTCTGACATGTCAATGTTTTATGGCAATCTGTCATTCTTTTTTTCTTTTAGTTTTAATTCTGATTTTGATACAGCTAAGATGACATACTCATCCAGAAATCTGTTCATTGTTTTGAACTAAAACAGTAAGTTACTGATATACCATTTGCCACTAATGGTTCAACACTTACGCCATGGTTTGGTTCAATATTCCTTAGGAATACTATAATATCTGTGGATATTAGTCATTTTTGTACACCACCTGTACAATATGCCATGTCAGCAAGGAGACCGAGGACTTCCAGCAGTTACAGCAACATGTTCTGGCTGCCAAGAGTATGAATGAGGGAGGAAGATAAATGGCATGCAACAAGATGACTTCTGGAATGGTGCTGAGGTATGGGCAGCTGCAAAGAAAGTACATTGACGTTTTGGCATATTGGACAAAGATAAGCAGTCCTATAGCAATATTATTACTGCCATGGGGATCTTCTTGTCAGCAACTCCTTCACATCTATTTTGGTGAAAGTAGGGACAGTGGTGATATCACGTCAGCTAAACAAGGTATTAGGATCTTGTGCTTCTAGGAATGGGATTGGTAGTTTGCCCACTCCTTGTTATTTGGGTTGGATTGAATTAGTACTGGGAGATATCACTAATGCAACTGATTGATGTTTTTGCTGTAGGTGGGAGGACATTTTTGACAACAGAGGAATGAATATAAAGCTAATTTTGATGCCCTTATTCAATGGGTCAGTAATAAACAGTTACTGCCAAACTCCTCAAACAAAAACAATGCTTTTTGGTTCTTGGCCAGGGGTCTGCAACCTTCACTATCAAGAGAGCCATTTTTGGCCCCTCTCCCACCAAATAAAACTCATTGGGAGCCGCAAAACCTATATGACCCCTAAAATGAAGTTAACACAGCATATAACATTTTATATATAGTTATTATACTAAATATAAAAGAACTAAGTTTATAAGAGCAATATTTAAAATCCATCGCTATTTTCTTTCCTTTGTTAGGATTGCTAGAGGACTGTGTGTGTGTGTCTGTGTGTGTGTGAGAGAGAGAGAGTGTGTGTGTGTGTCTGTGTGTGTGAGAGAGAGAGAGAGAGAGAGATATCTCAACCTCTTAGAACAAGACATATGGATAAAGCCATAAATAATGGGGCACAAAGGCCCAAAAATATGGACACTTTTTAAATATTGCTCTAACAAACTTGGAAAGTTGAACAGATTTTGCATTAGCATGAATTTTCTAAAGGGTGTGAAATCAAACTCAAATGTCTATTTTTTCTGACTTCAGCTTTCAGTGATTTACCAGAAAACCACAATTTTATAAGAAACAGACCAAAAATAGGAGGCAAAAATCAGGACATTCTGTTTAAGTCTGCACAACTGAGGTGTGTGTGTGTGTGAGTGTATGTGGAGAATGCATGTTAACAGAAACCATGTTATTCTAGCAAGTTTATAAGAGCAACATTTAAAGTCCGTCCCTATTTTTATTCCTTTGTTCCCCTTTATTTGTGGCTCGGTCCAGATTTTTTGTGGTAAGACTTTGAGAGGTATGGAAACCTTTCAGGAGATGCTGATGCTGCCAGGGGATCGTTTGATCACACTGTGTGTGTGGAATGCATAGCAATAGAAATTGTGTTATTCTAGCAAGTTTATAAGAGCAATATTTAAAGTCCATCGCTCGATCACTCAGTGTGCATGTGTGCGTGTGTGCTAGAATGGCCATTATTTTGCAAAGCTACAGTGAGCCACTGCAAAGGGGTTGAAGAGCCACATGCGGCTCTAGAGCCGTAGGTTGCAGACCCATGTTCTAGGCAAAAGCTCACGTCTATCTCAAGGCCTCTAAAAATCCTCAATCATCTTAAGAACACTATTGAAAATTTCACTTTAAATACCCAAGGATTTGTTTGGACCCCTTTCTAGGTTTTGAACTCCACACACACACACACACACACACACACACACACACACACACACACAGACACGCACGCACACAGACACGCACGCACACAGACACAAAAAGCTCTGTCCTATTCTGGACTAGACTCCATTTTTCTTTCCAGACCCTGTAGAAATGCCATAGGTAAAGGTATCTTACGGATTCTGCTAGATTAATATTTCCCTCTAATTGCTGCAGCCATTAAAAGAAATATATTAATCTATCTAAACCACCATTTGCAGATTCATCACTCTCCCCCAAAGAAATGACCACCACTGCAAAACCATTGAAAAAGCTAACTGGCTACCCGTGAAACAACATGACGACTTTCTACTGGACACACTGGTATTTAAACTTATCACAAATGACACCTTCCCCTCACTAGCCTGCAGACTATTCAGGGACACACCAACATACAACCTTAGAAATCTTAACCACTCATGTCTTTTCCAAACCCCCAGACTAGGCTCTACTGCACAGACCATGCTTTCTCAAATTGTGGGAATCTCAGCCTTCTTTTCTTGAAGATTATTTCTCTTATCCCATTTTTCCAGCAGAAATAAAAGCACATTTCAAGACTAGGAAAATGCAACTGCTATTGCTCTGGTCATATAGCAACCTCTTCATACCCTTCTCTCTACATGCCCTGATATGACTATTTATGCTTGTGACCCTTTACCTTGCTCTGACTATTTATTATTGTGAGTCTGTTAGCATGCCATCTCTCATTTCCACTCTGTATATAATGCATACATATATTATGTTTTGTCAGTCACTCTGTACATAATGTCACTATTGCCTTTGCACCCTAAAGCCAGCTATGATACTCACTTTATAAACTCCCTCACTATAGACACCTGAAAACCAAACTGCACTGTACTGACCATTCCTTCTCTATTCCTGCACCAAAACTCTGGCAATCCCTTCCCCTTCAACTAAAAGTCTGTTCTTTCCTCACATTCAGAGCTCAACTCAGAAGACACCTACATCAAAAATCTAAGTGATTTTCCATTGGACACGTGACCCAACTCCCTCCTCAGCACCATCACTCCTACTTTGGCCCTCTGTTCTTACCTGTTGATTTCTTCTCATATTTACTACTAAAATTAATTCACATTTATTTTTCTGTTCTATAAATAATATTTACATATTGTATGAACTGTCCTTGGGATTATCTACCTTCTGTGATTACTCTGTGAATTTGTTCTGTTTTATTTTTCTGTGGATTTCTTCTCCTGGGCTGTGCCTGCAAATGGTCTACTATGATCAGTGTACTACCCCATAAACAAACTAACTAAAGTAAATTATGCATGTACATTCATTTATTATTTACAATAAACATATGTATTTTGTCATTTACTCTTTATATAATGTCATGTATCTGTTGTGTTTACCCAGGGCTGACACTGATATAGGTCCAGTGGGATCAGTATATTCTACCCCAGGGCTGACACTGTTATAGGTCCAGTGGGGATCAGTATTCTACCCCAGTTAACAATTTTAAAATAAAAACGGTTGGCTGCAGAACTGAAAATGACAAACATGGAATAAGGATTGCGACTGGAGAGTTTTTTGGTAACTCTGATGAGAAATAACATGGTGGTTATTATTATATTTGTAAAAGGGCATAATCAGCAAATTAGTAGTAGAAAAAGCTGTTCTGTTTCACTGGAAGGTTCATTACAGACAGCATACCTCTCAACTGTTCAGATTTTTGCAGAATTTCCAGATTTTTGCCGCAAAATTTCAGTCTCTAAATCTTATCCTCATAAAATTTGTTTTTTTCTGTCAAATCACTGGGATGATAGGAGGAATAAAATCACTAAATAATGATATACATTTGTGTTTCAGACTACGTATCCTTTAGAAAATGCATTTTAACACAAACTCTGTTATTCTAGCTACTTTTTAAGTTTATATGAGTAATATTTAAAATCTGTACCTATTTTTGGGCCTTTGTCCCCCCCCCCAATTAGGGCAAGCTTTGTTCAGATTTCTTGGGCTATGAGGTTGAGAGGTATGATGGGCATAAATGAGGCTCTTATGACCTATGTAGTGGAAGGTGATGCGGAAGGTGGAAACAAGTGCCAGGAGGATTACTCAGTAGTTTGGGAAAGTACATCAAACTACGGATGCGCATGAGTGCAGCTGCAAAACAAGGGTACAGAGATCTAGAAAGATGTTTGCTTTTACAATAGATGTAGTAATGAGGATGGTACTTCATGTCAGAACTACCAGTAGTTTGTGCACAAATATGGCAGTAATCGTGAGTGAAGGAAGTTGTGCATACTTGTTCAAGGTAGCTCAGTCATAACTGAAGTCAGCAGAATGTTAGCAGCAGTGGCCAACAAGCTAATGAAGTAAATTAAGGAAATAGTAATGAAAGTTACAGGTGCACAAATACACAGATGAATGTGAGGAAGGACCATGGGTTTGTGCACATACATTTTTTAATATGACAAATGTGACAAATTATGGCAAATGACAATTTGCATCTTTGCTTAGTATGGCACTGTACTGGCAACAAGTGAAGGCAGAATCCAGAATTAAAACATGAAGTGCTTGTGCTGGTGGTCAAGTGGTTAGAATGTGTCAGAAGCAGGAAGATTATTTGTTACCCATGTAACCCTTGTCTTCTTGTAACAGATAATGGGCAGCTCTGTGCTATGAACCAATTTTCAAATTCAGTGAATTCTGAATGAACTTGCAGCTGCAAGTTAAAAAGGGAAGGGTGGTTGGAGAAGGTAAGTTATTGCAGGTGAAGTACCAGAATTAGACTGTGAGAACACAGTTATTACACAACGTGAAGTACAGAATTACACTGAGGACAGAGTTTTTGACGGAACTGGGAAACAGTGAGGAAAAAGATGGGCACAGGACCCACCTGTCATTCCCACTACTGCAGGTTTGGGAAATGGTACAGAACAGACAATAGTCTCTCACTTATAAGCACAGTCAAACTATAAGAGTCCAGAGATAATTTTGGATAACCTACCAAGATCAGTGCTGCATTACAGCAACATTGTATACACTTTAACACAAGATACACAATTCTTTGAAGACTAACATTCAAAGGTAACTAAAAGTGTTATGTAAAACAAAATAAAAAATATGTCACTGCAAAATACATATTGCCATTTTTCCAAAGAATTAAAAGTACAAAAAAATCAAATCATTTTTATTTTCAGTTGGTGCAGAAATAAATACAAACTACCACAGTAACTTGTACCACACCAAAATTTCTATTTTTTCACATTCACTTATTCTTTATGCTATCTCCCTTATTTGATCGGTCTCAAACCAATATTCTGATTCCCCTATTGGTATTCACATTTCTCTACTTTACCATACTACTGTTTAACATTCTGAACTCAGCATTTCCTCTTTTGGGCAACTCTGCAAAGGAAAAATGTTACAGTCTGTCACCAGTACTATTTAGCATTTATCTTGTATTTCTTTTTCTTTCATACATATCTCAAATGCATCCATCCTGTGTAACCTCTGCTGAAAAAGGGTTCTTGCGCATAAACAAATGTCAATCAAACAAAACAAACACGTTCTTACCATATGCCACTGTGTCTTCTTTTAAACTTTTGTCAAGTAAAAATACTGATTGTAAAACAAAATCACTTCTACATGGTAGCCTCATCAGACCATTATCTGGTACAGCAAGTCTGAAAATAACTACTTTGAATGGTATGAGGCCAATACTACTGCAGAAAAGATCAAGATACGAGGGAAAACGCATGCAATTTTGGATGTTATCTTAAGAATTAATGCACAGAGTTAATGACGAATTTTGATCTGGAGCAGCATTCTGATGTTCTCTTGTTGTACAGTGATATATCAGCAGCATGTCAGGATCTGGGACTGCAGGGTTTCAAGCCTTGAAACACCAGTTTTAGAAAGACTAAGCAAAGGGGGCACCACAGAAAACTCTACACTACTGCAAGTCAGATTCAACAATCAGCAGTAAAGCTGTGTCCATCACACAATTTTTCAGAGCAAGCTGTATGACATGCCACACGTGTAACAATTTCAAAATTTAAATTAGAACAATAAATTTTATTGTGAGAGTGAGGTGAAGTTGCAGTCTCCACCCCATGTTCTGTAGCCAAACAAGAGAGTCTCTTATACACGCAATAAAACAGGCAATATCAGCAGTGTGTCACTGACATCATTTGCTGCCAAGCAGCTGACTGTCCGATTCAGCATGGAAAGTAATTTGGGGTGTGCAAAAGTACCTGGGAGTCTAAACTAGAGCTGATGCATGCAGAAACAATGAAAAGCAGTTCTAGGTTAGTACAGGACGTGGCCATTAATGACAGAAGGCATCAGGAAGTAGAGGACACTCTTAGTTCAGATACAGTGACTTGTCCATGACCGTGGGGAAAGAAACAAAGCAGAAGCTGACGGACAATGCATTAACCTAGGAAGAAATCTTTCAAAAAAATAATCACCTAGCTTGAAAATGTGTCTAAATGGGAGAATATTAGTTTCATAGGATTTCCAGATCAAAATGAGGGAAAAAACATGTGAGCTTTATGCAAAAATGTTACCGAGAATGGACATGGTTTCTGGAGTAAACATCTAAACTGAATGCGTGCACAGGGTAAACATCCCTAGGCAAGTTAAAAAAAAATAAGAACATAAATCATGTGGATCTTAGTGAAATTTGCTTCATATACACAAAGACAAAATACAGTCTATTCTCTGGAAAAATACTATGTATAAAGCAGGGGATGGATGTGTACTGGTTGATTATTCATCACAGACCTGGTTACAGCAGGAATGCATTTCTCATGGTAATTAGGAAATGTAATGAGCAGTACTTGAGATTTTGCTGTTGCACCCTGCAACAGTGAAGATGTTTTATCCACAGAACCCCAAAACATACACACTTCCAAAAAACATACACACTTCCAAGCCTGGCATTAAAGGATGTGCACAAGAGACAAGGTGACGTGACGGGGATCATGTGGACTATGCACTGGCCACAAGGAGAAGCTAAGAGACTCAGGAAAGAGAACGCCATTTAAGCCCTCCCCCTCTTTGAGAAAATTGCAGAATAGAGCCAAGCAGATTAAAGACTTCTAAAAGCCGATGAAAACAATAGCAGCCAAAACCACAATCAGTACTCATGATTAAAGATACTAAAGGAACATGTTATGACAAGGGTTAAACCAGGTCATTGCTTCTTTTAATTGCTATTTTTAACTGTTCCACAATGAAAAGTATGGTGACCAGGCAGGGAGTTTTACTTTCATCTGTTAAGCAGTTTTCTACTTTATACTTGGATAAAAACTAAAGGGGCGAGTTACCAATGTTTAATTGGTTTGATGGAGACCGGATGTTGAAAAATTTGTAATAAATAACATAACTTGAGGCAGAGTGCCTGTGGCCTGCACAAGTGTATGTAATTCTGTCATACTCAGTGAGGCAGTTTTGGGATAGGCAAGCCTGAAGTTTAGTGCAACTATCATTGGCTGGAAATTACAAGTTTTATCCACTCCTATTGCTAGTCTGTACTAGTTTGAACTGAAATGAATAGATGTCAATTAGAGCAATAACAAATGCTTGGGTGTACTAAGGACATAGAATCAGGAAGTGTTCATAACATTTGTTAATAGTAAAGAGGGGTACAAGTCCTCACAGTGGGCACAGTTAGAAGGTATAGGCAAATTTATTTTCTGGTGAGCAAGTCCAGGGCTTAAGTGGGAATGGCAGTGTGTGGGGCTCCTATCCAAGACAAAAAGGTAAGAAGACTTTAGTTTAGGCTACTCTAAACTTCTGCACATCAGGGTTCAGATTAGATAGGTAGCATTGGTTGTAGTGGAACAGGAGTGATGCTAATAAGAAAATGACCACAGTAATGAAGGGGCGAGATGAATAACTCATGAATATCCATACTTACACACGCTTTTGTAAAGATATTTGTGGGAGGGGGAGGTGGCTCAAAGCCAGGATGAGTTTGGGGCCGTCTTTCACCATCTTGGCATTTAGTCACAGAGTGTAAGATCCATTAGCTGAGGTACTTACAAAAGTTATGTTTATGATGATGGAGAAACAATGGAAGGGAGGGCTTTTTGCTGAAGTATGTATACACAGTTACTGGAGGCACCCAACTGGTATGTGCTAGAGGAATGCAGTTTTGTAAGAAGGATACAGAGTTTAAAATGAAAGAAATAACAAGGCATGAACTGAAAGATCAAGCATATATGGATTTAGATTTGAACATATATTGTAACTACTGCTTGCCAGCTACTCTTGTTTTGATTTATCATAAATGTAAACGGCCTGTTATAAAACACTAAAGAAAAAAGGGTCTTAAGGTACATTATCAAATCAGCTGTACAAATTGCAGTATTGCAGGAGACAAAACATGCATAGTGTAGAAAAGGATACCCTACTCAAGCAAAATGGTATGTATGGGTATTATGCAGGCACCAGCATTTTTTTTGGTTCTGTCCTACATGCTCCTTCTTACCTCACAATGCCAATGGTTGAGTCTTAGGGGCAGGCATGCAATGAGGATGTCACAGCATACTGCCCCACATCCACAGCTCTGCCATCTCCACCCATCCCCCTCTTGGGCCACATCTAATATCTTATGATGTTCCTGCAACCTCCACCAGGGATAGACACAGGAGTACCCCATGGTACTCTCCCTCTTGGGATAGTAGCACCCATCCCTCCCTGCCACTCCAGTCACCTGAGCCGCTACTCAAATCTTCTTTAGTTGGCCATAGTCAGGGCTTTATCTTACTATGCCGCCAGAGTGACTCTAAAGAATCCTCTTCTTCTACACTAGCCTCACCCTCCTCTTCTGTCACATTTCAATCCTTCACAGTCTGCAAGATCCTAAGGCTCTTCTAACTCCTTCTCTGTTTCTCTGCCATAACCTTAAGCTGCTGCTCAGGCTGTATTGCTTCTATTCTTTTTAACTGTTTCACTATCTTTCTGGCTACAATTTTCCTAACTGAAACTAACATTCTATTTATTTATTTTGCATGTACTATAGCAGTCAGTGTCACACACTGCAATATTTACATACTATTTTTTTGGATACTACATGTATAGTCAGAGAGTGACTATTATTGTCTACAATGTTTTCAACTCTATAGAATCATCTAGATGTGCAGTATATATTGTAACATCATGTAACAACTTGTTCTTTCAACTTATTTTGTATAGCATTTTTAATGTGATTTGTATTGCATTGGATTTTACTGTATTTTTATAGTACTGTATATGGAGCTTTTCTCCCCAGGCCTCTGCTGAAAATGGGCTCTGTAGACCCAGTCAAACCACCCAGGTAAACAAATGTCAATATAAATAAATAATAAAATAAATATATCTGTAAACCTGATGAGTGTCAAGCATCACTTAGGCCAGGGGTCTACAACCTGCGGCTCTAGAGCCTCCAGCGACTCTTCCACCCCTCTGCAGTGGCTTGCTGTAGCATTGAAAAATAATGACCATTCTACCGCACAACACACACACACAAAGTGATTGAGCCATCCCCTGGCAGCATCAGCATCTCCTGAAAGGTTTCCATACCTCTCAAAGTCTTACCACAAGAAATCTGGACAGAGCCACAAATAAAGGGGAACAAAGGAATAAAAATAGGGACAGACTTTAAATGTTGCTCTTATAAACTTGCTAGAACATGGTTTCTGTTAACATGCATTTTGCAGACATACAGACACGCACAGACACACAGACAGCCTCATATTTTTGGTATGTTTCTCATAAAATTGTGGTTTTCTGGCAAATCATTGAGGGCTGAAGTCAGAAAAAATAGACATTTGAGTTTGATTTCATACCCTTCAGAAAATTCATGCTAATGCAAAATCTGTTATTCTATCAACTTTCCAAGTTTGTAAGAGCAATATTTAAAAAGTATCCCTATTTTTGGGCCTCTGTGCCCCATCACTTATGACTTTATCCAGATGTCTTGTTCTAAGAGGTTGAGAGATAACACACACAAAAGATTGCTCGAGCAATCCAAACAAAGGAAGAAAAATAGGGACAGATTTTAAATATTGCTCTTAGAAACAGAGTTCTTTTATATTTAGTATAAAAACTATATATAAAATTTTATACATGGTGTTATCTTCATTTTAGGGGTCAGATAGGTTTTGCGGCTCCTGATGAGTTTTATTTGGTGGGAGAGGGGCCAAAAATGGCTCTTTTGATAGTGAAGGTTGCAGACCCCAGACTTAGGCTGAAAAAGTTTAAAAGGAGTCAGGCTAAGTCCTCTCCACAAATGGTTTCTCACATGCATGGAAAATGGCCAGTTTGATACCACTTCTCATGGCACCTATGACATCTCTCCTCTGGGCCAGGAATCAAGAAGCCTGGATCCTCACTACTGACACCGATGAGGGACATTCACTTGGAACAAAATCAAGGACACACAGTATTTCCAAATGCTGCTCTCTGCACCAAGAACAATTTCCCTTAAAAGCACACAGGGAAAACACTCCAGTCCTGGGGCTAGGTTTCCCTGTCTCTCTCCCGGCCCCAAATAAGACTCCAGACTGACCACAGCTGTAGAGTTGAGCCCTCAACCGAGTGCTCCTAGCAAAGTCATCCACTGCCATCTCTGTGAAACCAGTGCTTGGTGTCTGTGACCCTGTTCCAAGCAACTGATACACACACACACACACACACACAAGCGCATACATGCAAGCGCACAAATGCACTCGCGCGCACACACGCCACAATGAAATGCTTAAATATACTTAAAAAACATGAAAATACTAAATATCTATTTACAATAAACACCAACGTTTCAATCACAGGAAATATTAAAAATAACAGATTCACACAGATACAGAACAACAGTATTTAATCAATCTCACTATATTTTCCTGCCTGATCTAAAGATTACTATGTTCCCTGGTTACTTACTAAAGCAAGGTAAGAATAAGTGGGTGAGTGATCCTTCTTAGTCAGGTTTCAAAAACAGACTGCCAAGACACTTCTGTTTCATCTAGTATTAAAACATCAGTTCAGTGCTGGATTATAGAACGACATCACATACATCTGGTCATCGGACTCTGGTTCCCACACTACCCCCTTTACTAGAAACTGAACCAGAATCTAGCACATATGTGTTATAATACACACACACACACACACACACACACACACACACACACACACCTTTGTTGGGATGTGTTATAGCATCTGGAAGCTGTAAAACCATTTCAAAAATTCCCACTCTTCCAGGGTAGCAATTACTACACCCTAAGGATAATACAGTAGGATTCCTAGTCCTGGTTTTCACATTTTGTCTCTGGCTGCAATCAGAACTATAAGATGCAGTCTTTATGGCCTTAACCAGGTAATTTCATTTCAGATTATTTTTCAAAGTTTGCTGGAGTCAGACTGAGATTAACCTCTTCTCTTCCAGTATCTTCTGTTACAATATATTCATTTCAACAGTTACAATACAGTCTGACATACAAGTGTATTTGTTTTCTGTCCAGCTTGACCCACTGTTGGTACATTTTAAACACAAGCACCTGTACAAACCAGTTTGGTATACAAATGACATACAATTCTTTACAAAACTCCAGCTAGCTATGCTGGCATATGTTACACATCCACTTCCTTACTTCACCTGGCATAGCTGGTAATACCTCACATCATCCTCACAAATCGCCCTGATAATTACAAGCAAATCTGCCTCACTAGTACCATCTGTAAGGTTACCGAATGTATAATTTTTGAGCTAATAACCACTATAGCAGACATTCACTTCCTTGAACCCCAATCAGGTTGGATTCACAAAGGCAGATCATACCTGCTGAATTTAAATGATTTCTTTCAAAGGGTTATCAAGGCTCTGAGTGAATACCACCTATACTGCTTACCCAGAACTGGCCAAAGCCTTTGATGCCATCTTCCCTGTCAGTATCATGGACAATGTGTCAAACTAACATTGTGCAGAGTCTGTTTGAGGAAAAGTGTTTATTGAACAAAAGGACACTATTTGTGACACACTACTACTTCTTAAGGAAGTGACATCAGAGACTGCTAGTAACAGGATTCTGGATAAAATTATGGCATGCAACATTTAGAAGGCTTCTGATTTCCTTTATCATAATAGTTCAACATGCCTTAGATATTTGAATACACTTTTTAAGACAGTAGGGCTGATCATTTATAAAACTAAATATAACGGTTTTGGAGAAGATGTTTTATGGTACATCTTTTTGCAGTATGTCCATAAAACATTTTGGCTATAATGTTCGATGAGTAGCACACAACTCTTAATAAATGGAAAGAAAGGCTAGAGGCATTACAAAACAATCTCACGTCATGGAAAGCTTTTCGATTTATCTTTAGGAAAAAGGTAATCTTTTACATTCAGTTTTTAGGCATATTATATTATTTGGGGTAGAATTTGTTTCCTTTTTAATTCAAGGCATGACTGCTGACAGGGGGAGTTTGTATCCTTTTTCATTAGTGCATGAATCCATCCATCCTTAACCCCTTTTCTAATTTTGCATATGGGGTCGAGATGTCGATTCAGCAGGGACAATCATATTGAGCCAAGGTGTACACTGCTGGGTAGCTAGTCCTGCCATGGTAGTTCATTCATACCACTGACACACACATACTCTCACCCCATGGCCAGTTGAGAGTGTTCAGTCCATCTACTGCATGTCTTACGGAATGTGGGAGGAAACCAGAGTATCTAGAGGAAACCCACTTGACCACAATGAAGACAAGCAGACTCCACACAGAAGGCACCCCCAGCAGAGAATTGGACCACAGAACCTCTTGCTGTGAGGCAACAAAGCTAACCGATGAATGCAGAGTTCATATTTTTTTTGCTTTATAAGATTCACATTTGATCCCTATACAGAGAGGATTACATGACACTTCAGCATCCACATAAAATGTATGCATCCTCATGAAATTATAATCTGCAGGATTTACTCACTCAACTTTTACTGGTGATATTCCACTTTCACCAGAAATGCAAATTTCAGCATTATTTTATTTATTTCATAATACTCCTTCTCAATAAATATTTGCTTTAACCATCAATATGTACATGTCTACCTCTGTCATCTTCCACCATCAAAAGAAAACTTACTTCCCCTGCAACTTACTGGGTAAATAAGGAATTTTTTTTTTTCAACCCTTAACAAGATATTCTTTTATTTAATTCAAAAAGAAAATGTTGTGAAGAATCACACAACGCAGCATTAGACCCTACTGTAGTATCATATAATCCCCATTTACCTGTCTATAAACGAGATTTTACTGAAAACCCACTTGTACTCAAATCAAAAGAAATACCTGTTTATATTTCTAATTATACATTACTCGCAATCAGTTCAGGAATAATAAAACTTTGTCATAAGATATGCAGAGAGTAAACATTTCCTTTCCTGTAATATGACTTTTAAGGAACTACACCATCATGTCATTTTTTTTTTTATCTTTCCTATGTCTAATAACAGCTGCATTACAATTAAAGACTGCCCAAATCACCCTGTGATCAGGAAAACCCACACTGCACTATTACCACCAATCTCTTAAAACACAGAACTAAATAGACTATGGTTTAATCCTGTGGCATGTGTTCCCCTCCTATATGCAGAGTGCCAAGACCTACATAGTACTAAATTAAAGTCTACCAGATAGGACTACAAAAGTTTAATATTCCTGACTGACCATAATACAATGATTCAGTAGGTCACAATTAAGGTCTCCCACTACCACAATAGGTAAATTAACATGCAAATAAGATAGAGTTGTAAAATGATCCGTTTCAGTCCTTAGCATCTGTACTGGCATAAATTACTATTAATCTTATTTTTTCCATTCTAACTTTGCAATCCAACAGCAGGTCTAAAGACCCAAGTAATATTGCAATGTCAGAACATTTGTCTAATCCAGGGGTCTGTAACCTGCAGCTCTAGAGCCGCATGTGGCTCTTCCACCCATCTGCAGTGGCTCTCTGTAGCTTTGTAAAATAATGGCCATTCTACCGCACTGCGTGCGCACACACATGCACACACAGAGTGATTGAGCGATAGACTTTAAATATTGCTCTTATAAACTTGCTATAATAACCATTTCTATTGCTATGCATTCCACACACACACACACACACACACACACACACACACACACAGAGTGATCCCCTGGCATCAGCATCTCCTGAAAGGTTTCCATACCTCTCAAAGTCTTACCACAAGAAATCTGGACAGAGCCACAAATAAAGGGGAACAAAAATAGGGATCGACTTTAAATGTTGCTCTTATAAACTTGCTAGCTTAACATGGTTTCTGTTAACATGCATTTTCCACACACACACACACACACACACACACACACACACACTGGATGGATTTTAAATATTGCTCTTATAAACTTAGTTCTTTTATATTTAGTATAATAACTATATATAAAACTTTATATGCTGTGTTATCTTCATTTTAGGGGTCAGATACATTTTGCAGCTCCCGATGAGTTTTATTTGTTGAGAGAGGAGCCAAAAAAGTCTCTTAATAGTGAAGGTTGCACACCCCTGGAATAATTCCATGTGCCAAACTATTTCCCTTTCCTTACCCAATATGCTGCAGTTTATCTGCGGTGTATTTAACTATTGATCATGTAATAAATGCATAACACTGCTGTTAAGGGTATATTATCCTTCTGTCTACTATCTACTCTATTCTCTATAGATAAAAACATGCAAAAATATACATAAGAAGTTAAGTAAGTTTGTATTTATACGTTCTTCTGTTAATATTGTACTGTATGATTATTTTCTCCAGGATAATTCACTATGCATATTTAGCATGTATATTTTAAGTACATTAGTATTGTGTATGTTGTTGTACTGTCAATTTTTGTTGTGTGTGGAACTTCTCTCCAGGCCTCCATTGAAAATGGGCAACTTGCCCAGTCGGACTCTTCCTCAGAAACAAATGTAAAATAAAATAAAATATATATTATTCAGAACACTGTTGATATTAATAAATAAGATTTTCCACCTCATCATTTATCTTGTTTTCTGTGAGAAGTGATACAATTTCCACCTTCCTCCTATTTTTTAGCAGACATTTATTCTCCAACATCATTCCACTGGCATGGCACCCCAGTGCCCTATGTCAATGCTGAGTCTACCAGCTGATCTCCTACCCCCCAAGACATACTCTTGTATTGCTGGGGACAGTCATGCATCCTAATGGCATCCCTGGGGCTCATCCACCTCTGCATCCTTCTGGGTGGGGTTTCTTTGTGTGCCCTACCCAGTCCCCCTTCCTTTGCAGTAGTGATGCGGTTACATCCAAGGGGCAGAAGTGCACTGAGGACATTACGGAATACTGCCCCACCTCAGTGGGAGCTCAGACAGCAACAGGCGGCATCCTCTATGGACAACACCTTCCCCAATGTCCCCAGTCTCCACCAGGGATCCTTGCAAAGAGAAGCCCATGTTGCTGCCCTCCCCCAGGATAGGCACACCCATTCCTTCCCTGAAAATCCATCAATCACTCAAGCCACTAATCAAACTGGGCAGCCTGGGTCATAGTCAAGGCTTTATTCCAATACACCAACTGAGTGGCCATGGACATGTTTTTTCAATCAGTACTATCACACCATCATAATCTTACCCTAATATTACCTTCTCGTCTTCTTCCACACTAATTTCACTTTTAGAAACAACATAAGAAACCTCAATGACCAGCACAAAAGGCTCCACCTTTATAGTCAAGTATAACAAGATGATATTTTTGACTGTATTGGAGGAGTAGGAAGCACACCATTATAAATCAGCTTTCAAAGCAACATTCAAAACCATGCATTCCCTTTCTCTCCACATTTAGAACAGTAGATAAAATAATTTTTAAAAGTATGACCAAATTGGCCACATTGCTGACATTGCCTTTTCAGACAAGGGTTGCAAGACATCCACCATTAAATAAATGCTTGTTAATCTGTCCTAGTGGACCATGTGCTTCACACCAAATAAATTTATCACGCAGGGAATATGCAGTACTTTTCATGTTGTTTTGGCCATGTTACACACATTTCCCGAGCCAGAGTAAAGGAGTCTCTTTCATTAAAGAATTTGCATAAATCATCAACTATTCTCCAGCAGTTAGAAAAATAATTTTGTACTTCCAGTTCAGTAAAAATATTAGTTCAAAATTGTAGAGTTTCCTTTTAAAGGAAGTGTAGTCGTAACAAAACCATATGCATTTAATAGACAATTATTTTCCGGTTTGCAATTCTTGCAAAAAGGAAGACTGCAGTACAAAACTTTCAAAAGTCAATTCTTAAAACTATTCCATTCCAAATTTAATGAATGATTGAGCATCTGAAGCCAAAAATCCTAGTGGTTTAATTAAAGTATCCTATATACACTGCAGCTCATTAAAGTTTAAAACGGTTTTGAAGAAATCCTAATCATTGCTTTCTTTACCAGAATACTGCTTGCCACTTTCTTCACAGCCACCACTATGACTGCTTAGCTAGTAAATGGCAGTCCCTCCTGTCGCAGAAATTAAGCATCACTCTCCTGAGAAGCTTCCAAACCACTCTCTATGGTATGCTCTTTAGTCTGAGCCCTCCAATAGCGGAAACTCTCTCCATGCTTTTCCAGGATAAAGCCTGCAATACAGATGGTGATTCTTCTGAGAAGAATTGTTGGAGCTCATCAGAAAGTGAACCATTTTCCTACAAAGTTTCACGCATTCCTTGTTGATTCTCTTCATTCTGAAACATTACAGCATCATCCTCTGGCTCAGCCATTAGACTTCTCTTCAAGATAGCACAGAAAGTATACAACAGCACCCCATACTGAAAAGAGTAGGGTGCTTTATTGACATTTGCATTCACTTTATACCATAAAAAAAACTAAATCAATTATTTACTCTCTCATTTTTTACATGAATACTTAAAATTTAAAACTTATTGACACAAAAGACCTTATATAAACAAATTGTTTTTCTTATATTTAATATTGATTTCCCCATCCTTTCTTCTACAACCATCTTTTTACTTCAGCTAATACATAATCCTTTCACTTTATGTAACAAATTCTCAAATTTTTATCCACAGCACACATATTGCTACAAACAGTACTTTAACCCATTTATCAATATTTTTACTTATACTTGTACATCATATTAATATTTATACATTTAAACCCTTTCCATCTATATGCATTGTAAAACCTGTCCCAAAATTGCTTTTTTACAATAAAAAAACATGTTTTGTCACTTCTTCAATATAGTCAACACATTTTCTTTGCTCTTATTACCTTATATTTCATATTCCTTTTCACTGGTAACTTAAAAATTTTCCACAAAAAATCCTCTGCTTCAAATATTTTAATAACCCCTTTCTTCTGTTTTTATTGCCTTTTTCCATGTTATTTTAATCAATTCCATGGCTACACCAACAATTCTAAAATCATATTATACCATTATTTTCTTATCCCATGCATCTCACTTAACTTCAGCTTCCATAATTTTATTTTATTCTTCTATTCCTTTTCTATTAGCCTGCCCTTTTTTCTCTTTTGCCCGTTTTTCTTACCATACTTTTTTTTTTTTTAATAACTTTCCTCCCTTTATTTTGCTGTCTTCTCCTATTCTAGCATATATTGCTCTATGATCTGAAAATTCTGCCATCTGTGTTACCCGTTATTTCACCACTGGTGGTTTTAAATTCAAAACACCTTCTGTTTTATAAATTATCCCTCTTCTCACTGGGTTTAGCCTCGAGCCCCAGATAAAGCTAAAGCCTAATAACTTTTTTTTCCTTTGAGTGTGAAACACATATTCCTCCTAAATATGCCATTTTCCTAATACACAAGTACTCAACATATATGTATTTTTCAGAAATGATATATAAAAACGAACCACTCCGCTAACAATTTTACGCATTTACTCCTCTCTCTGATTTACTATTGAAATGTGTAAAATGCAATTATTGGCCGGCGAGTCAAAATGTGGAAATATGTAATGTTGAAAAAAAACATCATCAGAACTGAAATAATCATCCACAGGTTGATGTATTCAACACAGCAATTGGGTGACCTCAGTCACCCAAGTTTTGCAGCATAACTGGTTATCAGTCAGGAGAAGTGTACAAAAAAATTTCCACAGCACTGGATATACCATGGAACACAGTGAAGATGGTCATCAAAAAGTGGGGAAAGTATGGGACAACAGTGACATTGCAAAGTACTGGATGTTCCTCCAAAACTGATGACAAGACAATACAAAAACTGGTCAGGGAGGCTGCCAAGAGACCTACAGCAAAACTAAAAGAGTTGCAGGAATTTCTGGCAAGTACTGGTTGTGTACTACATGTGACAACAATCTCCCATATTCTCCATATGTCTGGACTATGGGGTAGGGTTGCAAGATGAAAGCCTTTTCTTACATAGAAAAACATCCAGGCCAGGCTAAAATTTGTAAAACAATACATCTCCCAAAAGCATGTGGGAAAATGTGTTGTGGTCTGATGAGACTAAGGCTGAACATTTTGGCCACAATTCCAAAAGGTACGTTTGGCCAAAAACAACACTTTGCATCACCAAAAGAACGCCATCCCTACAGAGAAGCATGGTGGTGGCAGTATCATGCCTTGGGGTTGCATTTCTTCAGCTGGAACTGGGGCTTTAGTCAAGGTGGAGGGAATCATGAACAGTTCCAAATACCAGTCACTTTTGGCCCAAAACCTTCAGGCATCTGCTAGAAAGCTGTAGAGGAATTTCACCTTTCAACACAACAATGACCCCAAGCATACATCCAAAATCAACAAAAGAATTGCTTCACCAGAAGAAAATTAAAGTTTTAGAATGGCTGAGCCAGAGCCCAGACCTAAATCCAATAGAAAATCTGTAGGGTGACCTGAAGAGAGCTGTGCACAAGAGATGCCCTCAATCTGACAAATATGGAACACTTTTGCAAGAAAGAGTGGGCAAATATTGCCAAGTAAAGATTTGCCATGCTGATAGACTCCTACCCAAGAAGTCTGAATGCTGTAATTAAATCACAAGGTGATTCAACAAAGTATTAGTTTAAGGGTGTGCACACTCAGCAATGTAGGTTTGGATCCCTATCAGATGATTGAAGTTCTGAAAATTTGAAAATCATATGGTCTGGACCATATGATCACATTTTTGGAAATTCGAACATTAAAAAAAAAAAAAAAAACTCTGCAAATTAAATGTACCAACTCTGAGATCACACTGCAGTGAGGAAAATTGTAAATTTCCCAATATGTACTGTCCCGCAATCTCCATTCAAAACATTCAAAGTTTCAAAATTTCCATCATATGGTCTTGACCATATGAATTTTGAGGTTTTGAAACTTCAGTCAATTGATAGGGATTCATATATACATTTTCTACATACAAGTCTTTACTTTTTTCAGATTTTTTTTTTACTTTCCATTCTTCTTGAGCACCAATTTCCTCTCCCTCATACTTTTTAACTACAAAGCTCTCTACCATATCCATACGTTTCTCCTGCCATCTAAGCATCCATTCTATCAATCAGTTTTACTTCTTTACTTAAATAAGGGGAACCTCCTTTCTTCCTTTCAGAAAAAAATATATATAATTTTTAGTTTTTCACTGTTCATTTTATATCCCGTTTAATTTCCCTTACTTCATCAGTTCCTTGTTCTCTCTCTCAATTCCATAAACTTTCTTTACATTTCATTTTTTTCATTATTTCCACTTCTAAATATATCTTTATACTTTGGTTTATACACTACCAACTGTTGTGCCCAATTTCTATAAAGTGACACATTATCATGCTATCTTTCCATAACATATCTATTTCTTTCAAGTCTGCAGTTAATCTCTCTGTCCCTTCCCTCCTTTATTTGGACATCTTCCCCAGATGTAGCTTATACTGCTTTGTGATCTGAGAACTTTAACATCTGTATTTCCAGCTACTTCTTTCATGTCTTTAGAGTAATAAATCTATTTGTCTTAAAAATTTCCCTTTTACATGCTTTTAAGTCTCCACATTTTATTAATTCCTTTTATTTTAATATCCTGTGTTATTTTAAACTTTTCTTTCCACAGGTTAGTCTCCTATATCACTACTGACATATTTAGTAAAACATTTTTTTAAATATCTTTCATATTAATGTATGCATAAATCAATATTAATCTTACATTTTGTTTCATTCTCATATCACTGCCCTTCCTGTTACTATTACTGTTGCATCCAGAATTATTTCCTCATTTTTTAATGAAAATTCCTATTCCAAAACGTGTCTTATTTCCTACTGAACAAATACCCCCATTATCTGTAATATTTAATTTTTTTCTTTATTACACCTCGTACGTAGCAAGCAAAAAACATCCATTTTATACCACTCCCACCACTACTACTCACATTTAATGCTATAATTCTATAGCATCATTTTTTTAAAAGTGTTTTCCTTCAAAATCTTGTTTTTATTTCATTCATTTCATTTTTCTTTTCCTTCTAAGTCTCGCACCAGTTCATTTGCCACTTTTTTCTTGTTCTCCTGTTTTCATTTCTCCTTCTTCCTCTTCATTTTGTAAAACTGCAGATTTGTTCTTTTTCTCTATATAAATAACCTTGATTTGTATTATTTCTTCTTTAACTCATTGTTTAACCATTCTTTGCTATCCACTTCCCCTATATTACCCTCCCTTTCAACATATTCAGGAATTATATTTTCTACTGTGTTCCTTTCTTCTGAGCTTTCTTCATCTATTCTTTCTTTTTTCTAATACCAATTTTTCTAATACCAAAAAGGCAAAACAGAAGTGTCCAAATTCTTCAAATTTTCTACATACAGGATTGCAGTTTTTTGCTACATGTCCTGTCTCCACACATTAGCCACACCTTCATTTGTTAGTTTTTTACTAAATTATTTTCGTACCCAGAGACATAACATGCCTCAGTATCTAACAAACCCTTTTGTACCATTTATAATTATTATACTTGAAATGTGTTGAATATTCCCATCCTTAACATCCATTGTTACCTACACTTCAACCCTCAGTCTATGCATTTCTTTTATCACACATTTTAACTTCATGCACTTTACTACATAGTGAATGAAAAACAATTTTAACTCATGCTCATCCACACCTGAAGTCCTAAACTGCACATTTATTTTCTTTTTCAGTTGTAGTCCCAAGCTTTGAAGTAATCTTTCTATGGTACTATTGTATTTCTATTTTCAGTCCCAGTCAAACTTTTTCCAGCAAGTTAAAGCTTTCATGTCATTTGACAAAAAAAAAAAAAAATCACCTTTACATGAATTAATACTGTGTTTAATGTCAAATCCCAACTGCAAAATGCTATCCATGTCATACATGTTCACACTTGTATCATTTTTACTTTTTACTAATTGTAGCTGTTGAGAAACTGCAAATCTTCATCCTCTCTCCGTTCATTCTTCCATTCTTCCTTGCCTTGCTGCATCTGCATAGCTTCTTTTCTTTACTTGTTACAAGAAACTGTTGCAGAGTTAAACCCTTAAAACTGGCTACTCCACTAGTCAAGAATGCCTCCAGTGTTTGCTCTTTGCCGGCTGTTGCTTTGGTTTCCAGCACATCATTTTCTTCCTCCTGTAATACTTTCTCCATGTCACTTCATTGTGCATCTTCTCCATCCTTTGTCTGTCTGGTTCATCAAATCTACCAGCACTTGTTTGTCCAACCCTCCGGTTTACATCTCTAAATTATTTTGTCTCCTTCCCCTTTCTTCAGTAAGTTTACTCCTGCTCCTATTTCCATCTCTGCTGCACTCTCTTCCATCTTGCAATTCCCAGAACTGCAGCAGCAGCCCTCTATACCACAAAGCAACTCCAGAGTGCTTTACTTCCTCTCCTCTAAAGAGTAGGGAGAAGTTCCCTGTTCTGTCCTAATTTTAACTTCAATATGAATACCACCTCGGGTCTCCCACGAATTAAGGCCACTGGATTAGTGGGACTAACCTTGCCAACAAAGTATACACGAATAAATAAACTAAATCTACCATTAAATACAATGTCCCATTTTACATGCAACTAAGGTACTAGACCAACTTGAAAGGCCTCAGATTCCTCACTAAATTATTATTTCAGTTTATTAAAATCACGATACTTCATTTATAGATCACTGTATAGTTTTTTGTGCAATAAATGACACTTCTTGATCTCATTCACATTCATAGCATCAACAGTGGAACAAACACATGCTCTAAAGACCTGAACCTTCAGGTTCATACTGATAACTGATGTTACAAGAGGTGCTTAATAGAATGTATCTACTGCTTTTAAAAAAAGATCTCTTACACACCAGTCAGAACAATTCCATCCAGTTATGAAACCGGTTTGTCAGTGTTACAAGGTGAGACCACATATTTACACATGGGTTATATGGGAACATTTGACTTGCTATGGGAAAACGAATACATTCCTAATGTCATTGGGTTATGTGTCTAAGCTTCTGAACAGCTACTTAATCAATAAAGCTTAGTGTAAACCTATGAAGTAAAGTGCTGTTTTTAGTTACTTTGGTTGCCAGTATTACTTTGACCACATCTTTTTAGGACTTCTAACTCGATAAGCTTCAGGACATCACAGTATGCATGTATCTAGCATAGCAGGAGTTACATGGGGTATCAGGCTCATTGCTGCAATCATTCCAAGTATACCCTATTAGACTGCTTGGAAAACAACACTAAAATAAGTATGTTGCCTTTGGCTGATGAAATAAGATAAATCATGGATGTATATGCCCATCTAAGTCATGAGGCTGCTCACTTAGATGTCAGTCACAAGGGACGAATTTTTACAGCATTCGCTTTCCAGGATCATCTACAATGCATTATGAAAAATTAGCCTTTTCAAAAAAGCTGTCTACACATTACAGTTACAGCAGTCAGAAGAATCAACTAGGTGAAACAAAAATGTAAAATAAATTATGATAAAAAAAATAAAATGGCAGCTTATTAATTTTCATACGTGTCAATAAAAGTCCCCAGAGAATGTAATTAGTTTTGTTTTAAGAGAGCAGCCTGAAGTAGCTAGAAATAAAATACTAAGGCAAAGTACAGCGAGAAAATGCATCTCATGGGGATTCTAGAAACAAAAAACATTTACAATTTAATGAGCATTAGGAGTCCTACTACTAAATATAACAAGATAGCATCCACAACAGGAAAATATAGATATCCTGAACAGAATGTACTGGAAAGTGTCCAAAAGAGTATTCCAAAACTGGTGATGAATATGAGTCATATGAAGAGATTAGGTAGTTTTGCATCAACTAAATGAAGACTAGAACAGTGGAAATAACTGCAGGGAACACATTTACAAAGGGAAAATGGAAAGCTGTTTACAGTTAAAAATAAGGATTTCAAATGACCACACATTTTATACACAAAACACACTGGAATGTAAAGACAGCACACAACTTAGTGAGAGAGAGAGCTGCCTTCTGAACACTTGGGCTACTGTTTCTGAATAAAAGAAAAATTTAAGTTTTTGTAACAGAGAATGATTTAGCACCATGTCCCACTGTTTGGGATGGGGGAGCAAAAAGTGGTTTGTTCAAAACTGCAGAGCATTCAAGGTGGGCTTTTGCATTTAAAGGCATTGCTCCTTATGTACTGGGCTATAACTGCCTCAGTTTTTGTTGTGGAAATAGCTTCTTCAATGACAGAGTATTAACTGCTAATTTACTATAAAGACATACTAGATGTGCAGATTCACATAAAACTACCCTGTCCGTATTGCCTGAGTTTCGGTGTTAATTTCCAGTGACACGATGACGCCAAGGAAAATATTAAAGGGCTCGCATGCAAAAGTTTTTAACTCTCCCAAGTTTTCTCACATATCTGAAATACAGCTACAGATCATCTTTTTGTCATATGTTAGACTTGAAGGTGCATCACCACTGCTTCAGAAATTGATGCATACAGGCACCGCACATCTTCTAATTAAAAGGACTAAACTCATATTACATATTATAGATAACGTGTGTGTGTGTGTGTGTGTGTGTGTGTGTGTGTGTGTGTGTGTGTGTGTGTGTGTGTGTGTCTGTACATATATACCTCTATATAGATAGATATAGATACACACACACTTGAAAGGACACAAGTGTCCCTTTCTAGGGATGACCCAGCAACACTATATGTTTATGTGACTTCCCAGAGGTGAAAAGAATCATACTCTGTATGTACCTTTTACTGCAGAAAGCTTCCAGTCAAAGACAAAACAATTCTTTTCATTTCTAGAAACCTTTGTTGCACTTGATTCTACAGATTCTCACATTTTCAGTTTATCAAAATGAAAAAAAAATCCATTGATAAATGAAGTTCCTTAAATGCCAATGTAGCTGTAAAAACAGCTGCTTCTCTAGCTCTGCATTACCTTTTAATAGCAGTGCATTACACCAAGCAGAATCCTCACACATTGTTCCCCCCTTACGCTTCATTCTTTCTAGCTACTCCAGTGCCCTTGTCCATCACTAGAGTCTATTAGCCTCTCCTGCTGCCTCTTGTCTATTTCCTAAGGCTATGCCAGTGTGGAACCTAAGGACATCCTGGAGGGGTTGTACCACTGACTGTTTCCACTGGAGAATTTTTTTCATTCATGAACTTCCAAATGGTATCCCTCCTTCCCACGCATTTGCCTGTTACACTCTAAGGTCTATTCCCCTCTATGGACCATGCTTCCCTGCAGAGAAAACCTAGATGAATACCCCCCATCCTGTGATACACAAGTCCATCCCTCCCAGCCAGAATCTCGTACACCTGAAAAGCTAAATGAACTTGTGTTACCTGGGCCGTAGTTAGGGCTTTATTCCTCTACCTCTGGCTTTATTTTACATTTAGGGTTTTTGCAGACAAACCCTTATCAAACCTGTTCTCCACAAGTCTGCCAAGTATTCAGAGCACTATTGTCTGGACAATTCCCATCAGTTTCTCCTGCCAGCCTGGTCAACATGGGCATACTGAGACAGTGTAACAACTGCCTCATGATCACAGACAGTCCCCTTCACCTAGCACACAATTCTACTTGCAAGAGATGCATCTACATCAGTAAGCTGGAATCCATGCTCTCACAAACCACCTATTCAGCGGTCCTCAACAAAAACTTACCTAAACAGACCCCCCCAAAACATGGTCACAAACATTCCACACCCAACATCAAACACATTACAGACAGCAAACACACCAGTGTCTCACAAATGCAGCCCATTAGGCATAACAGTAAACCAACACAGCCCATAAGGCATAACAATAAACCAAACATACTAGTCATTGGTGACTCAGCAGAGAGACGCACTGATGTCCCCCTCACCAGGCTCACCAAGGAGAAGGTCACTGTCAGCTATTTGTCAGGCGCTAGAATCTGCCACATCATGCACGCACTTAAGTCTCTCCACAACAACTACATGTATGACTCGGTCACTGTCCACATTGGTGTGAATTACTTGAGACGTACCTCCCTGGACTATATGGAGAGAGACATGATTGAGCTCTCAAGAGTATGTGCTCCAGGCAGGTATGACCCTAATCCTAAGCAGCATCCTACCTTCACCAAGAATCATACCACAATACCAACAAAAAATGTTTAACTTCAACAATCGGCTTAGTTTCTGTGTCTTTCTAAGGGGATCCAGTATCTGTCTGCTTGGGATGACATGGTTGATGGGCCTCAATGGTTTGCCATAGATGGCCTCCACCTGTCACCCCTGGGGTTCCGGATCTTGGCCAAAGCTCTTGCCTCCCTCATTGTGCCTTTTTTAGGCTATGCCCCAAAGACAAATCTTCCAACATAAAATCTGTCAAAAAGCAAATTGAAGGTCATGCTGCTCAGTGCTAGGAGCCTTAATCAGAAAATGCACTCACTGGAGGCTCTCCGCAAAGTGGAAGATGCTGATGTCGGCGCAATCACAGAAACTTGGTTCAGGCTGCAGAGCACACATGCCTTACCAGGGCTATACCTCATTCCACACTTTCAGACCCCAATATGAGGTTGGAAAGACTAAGGGTGGCAGACCATCTTCATTAAGGACAGGCACACTCCATACTGGTTTACCAGCATGACACACTAATTACTCCAGGTGCAACTAACAGTTGGGCAAGACACCCATCCAAATTATAGCCAGCTATAGACTCCCCCTTCCATGTCTCATGACACCTACACCTCTTACCTGGACCTACTTGACTCCATCAAGGTACCCCTCTAACACCTTGAGCCTTGCAACTACCCCACCATAGACTGGGTGAACTACTCCTGTACTAATGTACTCACCCAACAATTCCTTGACTGTATCAATTCTAATGCACTAGATCAGCTGGTCTCATCCCCCACAAGGGGAGATAACGTACTGGAATTGGTTCTCACCAACATGGGTGACCGCTGCACCATTCCCATACTATGTTATTCCCTGGCGAGATCAGATCATTGTATTGTCTCATCTGAAGTTTCTATCCCACCCAACCCCTCCCCAGCTGTAACCAGGCTAAAAAAGCTTCTCAAAAGCCAACTACAACCTCCTAAGGGAAGGTATCAGCAGCTTCACACCACCACCCCCTCAGATGATGCAGACAACTATGCTGAACAGTATGCCAGTGCAGTATACAAGCACCTGTACAACTGCATGGACTCAGCCATACCCAGCAGAACTAAAATCTGCTCTTAAAGGAAACACAAAACTGTCTGGTGGACATCCTCTATCAACAGGCTTTACAACAAATGGAAGAAACTGTTGTCCTAGGGTAAAAAGGAACAAATTCCAAATTGGAAAAACTCCCTCCTCCACCTCAAAAACCAAATTAGATCACTAGTGAAAACCTCCAAAGCCAATTATGAGTTGAAACTAGCCTCCAAAACAAAGGGAAACCACAAGTCCTTCAGTTATGTCACGAACCTCCATGGCAATGCCCAAGTTTGTTTCGAACTAGTACTTAATGGTACCACTTACACTGATTCTGCTAACTTAGCCAATCTGCTAGTGGATAGGTTCATTGCAAACTTCACCCCCTTATTGCCCCCCAAAGGCCCAGTTGACATCCCCAATACTTAATCCCACACCTCACATCTCCATAGATAGTGTTAAAGGCCCTATCCACGGCAAAGAATACAGCTTCTATGGGAACTGATAGTATCCCAGGCTGTGTTCTGCACCATCTCCAGCAAGAACTAGGTTTGCCTTTGAGCACCCTATTCAACTACAGGTTAATTACAGGCTTCATTCCAGCAGTGTGAAGAACTGCCATTGTCATACCCTTGCACAAAGGTGGTGCCACTACTGACCCAGGAAACTAATCACCCATCAGCTTGACAAGTCTGATCTGTAAAGTCATGGAGCGTATTATTATTGATCTCTTAAACAAGGACATAGGCAATCTCCAAGCACTCGACCCCACCAAATTCAGATTCGTCAGAGGCAGATCTTGCCTATTGAACCTACCTGACTTCTTTGAGACTGTAAGGCCCTGGATGAGGGAAAGTCAGTACATACAGCTTACCTTGACCTGGCCAAGGCCTTTGACAAAATCCCCCACTCAGGCATCATCGAAAAGCTAACACAACTTGGTGTTAATCCCAGTCTAGTCAGATAGGTGGCCAACTGGCTCAAAGATAGGACCCACAGGGTCAAAATAGGCACCGTCACCTCCAACAGCAGATCTGTTACTAGTGGTGTTCCCCAGGGATCTGTCCTGGGACCCCTACTGTTTGACATACATTTCTCAGAGATCCAGGTGAAGACAAAGGGCCTGACCAAGTTTGTGGATGACTGCAAGTTGAGTGCCGTCAGACTCCCCAGTTGATGTTAACATGCTGCAAAAGGGTCTCACAGCTACAAATAACTGGTGCCAAAGTCATGGCCTTAAGTTAAACCCAAAAAAATGTATTATCGTACCACTCAGCAAAAACACGGCCCCTACTGATTACCATTTCAACAGCAACCCCCTAACACACAACCTATGGTGACAGATCTGGGTACTCAGGTTGACAACAATCTCACATTTGACCATCATGTGGTGGCAGTGGTCAGAAAAGCATTTTATTTGGTTCATCTCATAAGTAAAGGGATTTCAACCAGAAAAAAGGAGGTTATTACCTCTCTATACTCCTCCCTTATTAGACCTATACTTGAGTATAATGCCCCATTTGGTATGTACCTCTCCAAACACCTGCACCAACTGGAAAGGCCACAGAAATACCACACAAAGAGAATCCATGGCCTCAAACACCTATCCTATGTGGACAAGCTTAAATCACTATCACTCTATTCGGTATCATACAGACTGCTCAGAGGTGATCTGTGTCTTGCCTACAAGACAATATCGGACCCTGCCCTACTAGAGATTCTCCATATCTGTAAGTAACTCCTCAAGCATTACCAGCTTGATAGGCCTAAATCTAATTTGTGACATCAATAAAACCTGCTGGAGAGACACGTTTCTTACCCAGAGGCTGCCCAGTCTCTGGAATACACTTCCCATACATGTCAGAGTACCTCACTGACCCTCTTCAAGTGTAACCTTGATGAGTGGATGGGAAACCATAAAATTTGACCCAGGGGTTCTACCTTTGTCCCTCACTGACAGGGGTGACAGGTGCTGACTGAAGTTTTTTTTTGGGGGGGATAAACTCTTGGCTAGGCTTGTAAGGGCCCCAGGGCCATTAGCCTAATAACTTCCTGTCATCCTACGCTACTGCATTTGCCCCCATCTTGTTAAATTTATGCAAAACCAAAAAGCCCACAGTGTAATATCTGACCCTCAAGGTACCATTTTTATAAATCATACATTGTTGCTAAATCCATTTGCATGTGGATCTCGGATGTCTGGTTAAAAAAAACAAAAAGATGGCCTAGTAACACTATCAGCCAAAACAAGACATCTTAAGCCAATAAGTTGAATGTCTTCTGTGAGGTGAAAAGCACCACACACACGATTCTGTGCGATTCTACTTTATATGCTCCTCTCTTGATCCACCTTAGGAGAAGAGCACATCTTTCAAAGCTTTAGTCCCAGCTATCTTGTTTAGACTACTTCAGTGCCAACCTCAATCTGTTAACTGTCATTGAAACTCCACATATCCCTTACTTTACCATACTTCCTAAGATCATTAAGTAGCACC
Organism: Protopterus annectens; assembly: GCF_019279795.1. Lineage (NCBI taxonomy): Eukaryota > Metazoa > Chordata > Ceratodontiformes > Protopteridae > Protopterus > Protopterus annectens. Next base: position 388,837,528 of record NC_056748.1, on the reverse strand, counting down.
TCCTAACTGTGCTCGCTAAAACCAAGAATACTTCTATGGGTCAAGATGATTTACCCAGATGCCTTGGCAACAGCATGAAACATGCACTGGTGGAACTCTTCCATAACTTGTTTAACCTAAACTTAGCCAGAGGGGACATCCCAGAGGCATGAAGAACAGCTGCCGTCATGCTCCTCCTCAGACCCTAGGAACTATAAACCCTTTAATCTGCAAGGCTATGGAATCTATCATATCTAATTTCATGAACAGTGACATAAAAAAACTCATCCAGCTTGACCCTCAGCAGTTTGATTTTGTCAAGAGTATATTACGTCTATTAAATTTAGTACATTTTTTGAGGTCACAAAAGCAGTAGATAATGGTCATTCTTTTCATACAGTCTAAATAATATACTCTATTATTGACAAGTGTTTTGTTCATACCGACCATTACTACCGACCAGGCTAACGATCATACAGACCATTTATCATACATGGCATTTGATGTCATCTCCCATGCTTGTTCTGTAAATATGATAGCCCTAAACCTTGACCCTTGCATGGTACGTTGGATAGTAAACTGGCTGAAAGACAATCTATAGGTGGCAGGTATATCCTCAGAAAGTAAAAGAGTAACTAGTGGTGTACCTAAAGGCTCAGAGTTCTGAGACCCCCACTTTTTGGCATACACTTCTCTGACCTACGATCAACAGACCAAGACCCATGGCTAACCATGTTTGCCAATGATGTCAAGTCAGGTGTTACTGTCAAACGACCCTTGTATACCAATTCATTTCAACAGAGCTAACCTTTACTAACCATGAGTGCATGGAAATGTTTTAAAATTAAATTAAAGCGCAGTTCTGTCACATTTGGAAATCAAAATTCTACTTCACTGGACAGTGAAGCTAATTTCCCACTCCAGATTAACAAGGTAGTCCGGTACCTTGCTATCTGGATCAGTAGTTTTCTTTGATAACCTTTAGCATCAGTGATCAGAAAATCTTTCTAGTAAACACAAGCAATACCGTAAGAGCATATCACTCAGATCAAAATAAATCATCCTTCTGTACACAGCTCTAATTATGCCAGTTACAGAGAACACTGATCTCTTTAGCCTGTATCACCCCAAGCATATCAAGCAACTCGAAAATCCCCAGAAAGGCATGCTCAAGGAAGACTACTGGCCTAAATACCATGGACTACCAGGACAGAACTAAAGTCCTAAACCCTATACTCAGTCTCTTAAGGAAACTAATGTCTAGCTTTATAGGTCACTGGGGACCCAACACTCCTTGATCTCATGCATCTCCATAAGACCAACAGCATCACAAATACCAGAACAAAGAAATTTAATCTCCACCAGAATATTTACAAAGCTCTTCTGAAGGACAGATTTATTCATTTTTCCAGATCTGGAATAAAATTCCCTACAACTCAAGCAAAGCAACACCCTTAGAATCCTCCAACAAAAATAAAATCAAATAAACCAAAGTGGACATCAGCGGAAAATTGGCGTAACACAACCCTGAAGACAGCAGCAATTAGAAGTAAAAAATATCCACAAAACCAGAGTTCTAGTAGGTAATCTCGTAGCGTGGATGGTTTTTTAAAATAATTTATTAATTATCCCATTGTATTAGATTGACATTATCACTTTGCTGTTACATTCCCCTTTTGATATATTCATTTTGGTTGTCTTACCTGCATCACATTGGCCTCTAAAGTTTTTTTAGAACTTTCTTGTGTTTTCACAACAGGGTTGGAGGGCATTATTTCTGGTTATCTTCATTGCTTTTATGTGGATTATGTTGCTGTTAGTGAAAATCTGTGACATTTTAAAATACATTTATCAGTTGTTGCATGTATTTTATTGTCAATATATTTTATTCTCCTGTTTTATTCTAGATTTAAGCTCTCAGGAGACTTAACATGCACTTAAGCACTTTATCTTTTTAAAAACTTCAAGCTGCTTTTTAATTTAATGAAATTGTTTAATTTTTCAATCATCTTAATTTGTGGGTTGTCTAATTGAATTATTGGCTTAGCAGTTTAGAATATATACACTGCATCGCCACACTTGTATTGTAACTTGATAAAGCCTGGGATTGCCAGGCGAAAGCGCTCGTTTTTTATGTTTCTTGTATTACATTAAAGATGATGTTTTGGATTCCAGCATTGCCTTTGGGTCGCAATTTCTTATTTGAACCATCCACGCTATGAGATTACCTACTAGAACTCTGGTTTTGTGGATATTTTTTACTTCTAATTGCTGCTGTCTTCAGGGTTCTGTTACGCCAATTTTCCGCTGACGTCCACCCTTAGAATCCTTCAAATCTATCCTTTATGACTGGATAGGTATCCATGATTTCATCCCTGGACAAATCGGCTTTGCCTGTCTATACATGGAGATTACATCTTGAAGGTAAGTTTTGGCAAGGCACAGATGGGTCTCTGGACTTACTTGCCTTCTATTTCTTATGATCCAATCCTATGAGCAGTATCATTCAGTCAAGTGGCCATCAACCAGACATCCAACTCTTGAGAACTATACAGAAATCAAGAAAATATGTTGCCTTCTTCTGATATACTTTTCCACCTATTTCCAGGTACGCTACTAGTCTGCTTCTGGTCAGGATTAAATTGCTTACAGCTACAAGCAAACAGTAAAACTTCCAAATCCATACAAGTCACGTAGTTTGCAAAACAAAATTACTTGCAGAAAAGTATAATATACATTATCTAAACAATCACAATGCAGAACAAACAGCAAAATTCAGTTTGTGTAAGAGAGGAGGCTGACAAATGTTGGCAGATTATATTAATTTTCTGTTGCATATTAACAGCAAACATGCAGCAGTGCAATATATAGTAAAGTTAATCCTCAAAGACCTTGGATTTCTACATTTTCACAAAAACAGACATGAGGTGCATGGAAACCGCTGGTAAATAGAAACAAAGGAAATACTGTATTAGTATCCCAAACAAAATACTGTCTTGACAGTTACAGGTTAGAGGAATGTCCTGAAGTTCTGAAGAATTCAGACACGAATGAAATACAAATGGTAACAACTCTGTTGATAGCGAATGGCTGCGTGCAAACCCCCCCCCCACTTTAGAAATGCATATTAAAGCCATTTACAGCCCCAGAATGTAATGTACCATTTCTAAAGCTCTGCTACTTTCCAGTTTAGCTAGAAGTTCTTGCATGAAGTTTTTTCTATGTTTACATATCTGCATGTTGGGTAGGTGGGCTGACCTGAGCTCAACGGTAATACTCAGCCAAATTTTAATACTGTATACAAGATAAACACACCAATTTACATAAATAGATTTTAAACTTACATCACCATCGACATACACCACTAGTGATCCATACTTTTGAAACGCGTTATTTTTAATAGTACAAATATTTCTACGTCTTAACATTTTTTCTGTTTTAGAGTTAGTTGCTCTCCGAATTGTGAATGGTGGAGACTAACTGAATGGAGACGATGATAACATTCTGCAGCAGAATGTTTTCCTTTGGAGCAACAGTATTTTTACTTTGCAGTCTGTTTACTGAGGTCTCTTTTGGTATATTTCCATTTGTAACAAATGCAAAGTTCCTAAGGGAAGTGTAAGTCTACAAGTGTACATTATCTGACACTGTTACTAAAGACTGTAGTATTTCTGTAATGGATTATACAGCCGAATATTATATCATAATTGTGGTGCTGTTATTTAAGTTGCTAGACACTGCTTGTGTGGGTGTTCAGCAAAAACAGGTAAGCTGTAACAGACAGATAATGGTCAAATGGGGCCCAAGGAAAGGTAATGGATTGGGTCTCCACCCCCCAGCCTCATCAGTATTCCATTATATGGATGTCTCCCCAGATGCCATAAACCACTGCTCAAACCCACACCACTCTGCATACTACTTTGTTCTTATTTTTACAATGAGCATAGACATCTGAATTTAATTTTAATGAAAATACTGCTGACATACAGTCACAGGAGCGCTCATAGAGGAAAAGCTGTTAAACGAATTGGAGACAACTGTTGGGGTATGTTTAAGTGACTTTGGTGGAAATCCTTGTATAAATTCTTTGGTAGAGAGAGACTAATAAACCTTAACTATAGCAGATTCATTGTTAAGATGTAAGAAGAACATTCTCCCTAGGATTCAAAGAAAACACATTACAGTGACTTGCTTTGCTGGCTGTAAACTGGGGGATACAAGGGACATTAGAACATTTACAGTACCATGCAATTACTGTAGTAAATGGGTCCAATGATGTTAATACTGAAGTACATTTCTATAAAACTGTGGGTGAAACATTTGATCAAAGTAAAATTTATGGTTTTAAACTTGTTTTCTGGGTTATTTTTCCTGTACCCAGATTTAAGGGTAAAATGCATTTAAAACCAACATCATTTACTAATTTCACTAGAACAAATCCTTGAAGTAGTGTGTGAAATTAGTACATCTGTGAGAACATTTTAATAACATGCCTGAACCACATGGGTCTTGTACTTGACTAAATTAGTTAAAACGTTTTCAGGTTGGCAGCTATGATGGAATGGAAAAAGGAATTTTCTAAAATGTTTGCTAATCAGTGGATGGTGTATTAATAATAAATTAGAGGACTTAGAAGCTTACTTAGAAAGTATTCTTTCAATATACTATTTATAACAGAAACTTGCATTAGAAGTATTAACATTCCACTGTCTATCCCTTGTTTTTGTGTTCATCATACCTACTGGTCTAATAAGAGGGAGGTAGAGTTATCTATTGACATCTCAACCAAGTTTACTTCTTTATTATTTATTTATTGATTGATTGACATTTGTTAACTGGGTTTGTCCAGCTGGGCCAGAGACCCATTTTCAGTGGAGACCCAAGGAGAAAATCTCCAGTTACAAACAGTTTACAATACATAGAAATTCAGTTTACAATCTGTAAAAATTCTGTTTATAATGCATAAAAGTTCAGTTTACAATACAAATACATAGAAACTCACATTGTAGGATAAGAAATAATGAGTAAGGTAAAACATCAGAAAGTATATATACAATAGTTTATTTTTTTGGACATGTTCAGTGAAATACTGTCAGAGCAATTTATAAAAAGTTGGAGAAGTATAATTGTGAGATGTGAGAGATGAGAAATATGTATAAGGTGGAAAGGGGTCAGCAGGTATATTAAGATGCAAAGGCAAGAGGAAAAAAATGGAAAAGATAAGGGTAAAAGATAATAATGGAGTTAGGTAGGGTCAAGACAGGTGCATGTTTTGGTGTTAAGTGCAGTCGGAGTTCTTTCTTAAAGTGTATAGGGGGAGTAATGGAGAGTATGTGAGATGGAAGTTTATTCCAAGCTTGGGATACAGTGGATTTTATACAGCAGTTTACTGATATTTTTCTTAGGTTTGTGAGTTGCTAGTTTGAGGTGCGGAGTGTGCGAGTGGGAGTATAGGTTGATACTAAGGAGGTGAGAGCAGTGCAGGAGGATAGTTTGTAAAGTATAGAGTGAGTGATTTGAAACTGAGATAGGAGTTGTGAAAGTTCAAGCCATTGAAGAGAGTTGAGAGCAAGGCAATGGTGCGAGTTAAAAGGGAAGTTTGTGACAAATCTTTCTATTTTGTGGTAAGTTTGTTGGAGTTTGGCCAGAGTAGTGGACTGAATGTTAAGTTAGGACTGGGGCAGCATAGGAAAGGGAAGGGAGAAGGAGAGCTTGTGCCAGGGAGAGGGAGAGTCTAGCATTAGAAGTCAGGATTTTATGGTTACGATAAAGTAAATTCAATTTTTGGCGAGTTTATTTTATACCTTGATGGATATGCAAGTTAAACTTAAGTTTGTAGTCAATGATGGTACCTAGAAGCTTTGTGTGGGAGTCAGGTTGTATGGTGGTGGTGTTGGAGGAAGGTTGTATGGTGGTGGTGTTGGAGGATGAGATGACAAACGTAGATTTAAGGGGGGGGGGAGAACAGGAAAAGAACAGCAGGAGTTGTTTTTTGGGCCACTATAGACAGAAGTGTGAAGGTCAGAGATACTCCTGGAAGTGCAGATAAGAGCCGAGTCATCAGCATACTGAATTAGAGCAGATTGTTTTGCAGGAGGTATGAAGTTCATTCAGAAAGATGTTAAACAGGAGGGGACCCAAGATGGAGCCTTGGGGTACCCCAGTAGACACTGGAAGGTAGGGTGAGCAGGAGGACAGCCATTGAACAGATTGTCATTATGAGACAGGTAGCTAGGGAAAACGACTGCCAAAGTACCCAAGAGATACAATCAACGATACTGGTAAGTCTGGTCTCATAAGAGGCAGAGAAGAGTATAGAAAAAAGCACAGGGAGAAATCTAAGGAGTAAGGAAGCTATCAAAGGCCAACAGGATAGGGTAGTGCAGGAGGGCAGGCTAGAGAGAAAATACTCAGAGATGGTAGCACAGAAGATAGGGATCTACAGTGTATGAGCATCTGTAGAAGGCAAGGGGGGGGGGAGAAAAGAGTAGCTGGAAAATGGAGGACTAGGAAGGGGCCCGGAGATGTGTGAGAAACAGTGACCAGGGGAAAAACACAACCTTGGTAAGATAATTAACAAATAACTATATTACATTAGAATTAAAGTGATGAATTGATGTAGTTTATGAATGTGAAATTAACCACTGAAGGTATATGTAAGCAGGTGGACTTATCGTTCAGCAAATTTATCTAAACCTACATGTTGTGTCAAGTCCTTGTATAATTACTTGTTTGAAGAACTACGACATAATTGCTGGTGATTTAGAGCTCCTAGCATTGATTGTTCAATACTATCAATTAGTAAATTGAAAAACAAGATCTTAAGTGAGAGTATTTTATGGGGATACTCACAGACTAACAGAGAACACCAGGGAAAGTAAGATATTGGATGTAGTCTATCTTCCTACTAAATTAAAATCCAACTATTGCAGTACATCTCGAGTGGAGTAATTTAGACCATTTGCATGTTATTTTTGAAATTGTACAGTTAACTTAACAGTTAAGGAAAAGAAGCAGGTATTTTGCAGCTATTAACACTGAAATCTTATAATAGGACTGGGAATTTAAAATGAAAGGAAAAGCTATTTGTGAAATTGGGATTTTTTTTTACAATTATATGAATCAGCTAGAGGTAAAAAGGTTCATGGTTGAACATAGCTGTTAAATTATTAAAGACAAAAAAAATGTTTAAGCATTTTATGGCAAATGGGTCCGCTTACAATAAATCCAAGAATTATTTTTCAATTTTAGTTAATGAACATAGGACTGCTTATGAAATTACATTAGCTTCTAATATACTGGATAATAAAAACAGCTGGTTTAAAGCACTTGCATGTCTGGCTCGGAAAATGACTTAAGGTCAACATAAAATGATGGCTCTGAACATATAACGGTCCAAGATTTTGTCTAACTTGTTTGCTAATGATATTCCGATCCTTAGTAAATGACACTTATTTTTATTCCCTACCAAATTTAGTTGGTAGCTGTCCACCTTTAATAGAACATATAAAAATTATGTTAAGTTTATTAAAAAGAACTAATTGGCTGGGCCAGATAGGTTGAATAGTTATTTTTCAGAGATATAAGTAACTGTATTCTTGGTTGGTTTATTTGCTTCAAAATACTTTAAGTGAGCATTTTTATTCCTATACATAAATATCACCCTGGTTATACCATTGGTGATTGTAGACCAATAAGTTTGAAATGCATTCTGGAGATGCCTTTCAAGTGGGAATTAAGTCTATCCCATCATGCATATGTTTAGTTGTTCTATTGAAATTTACCAATATGGATTTATACCTGGAAGATTTGGCCTAACTGATATGGTTAGCATTTAAGAATACATAGTAAATGTATTAGGCTTAACCATAGAGGTGATCTATTTGGATCTCGCAAAGACATTTGATTGTTCCATACATACTCTGCCGTTGACAATTTGGGTAGATTTACATGAATGTTTATATAAGTCAGATGGGTTAAAAGTGGTTAGTAGTTTGGAAAAGCAGAGTTAAAATTAAGAACAAATACAAAAAATGTGTTTCTATTAAGTGCAATTGTTCCCCAGGGTTCAGTTTTTGGAGCCATATTATTTGGGTTATGTATGAGCAATCGTCCATTATCAAGTCAGATGTGAGTAATGCTGATGACTTAAAGGTTGGCAGTACAACAACAAATGTAGTAGACCATCAGTGTATGCAAAACTATTTGGATAAGTTAAATAGAAAGGCGCAACAAAAGGGTATGAAAATCAGTAATAATAAATGTTTGGTAATTCGTTTTGGTGCCACAAATTAAAGTTATCCTCATGCATTGGATAACTATTTGCCTCTCACATTAAGGACTTGGGTGTAATTGTTGACATATCTCTTTCCATAGGCCCTCATGCGAATAGTTTTATTATCAAATGGCTTTGAAATATAATCCCATTGGTAAACAGGCAAAAAATAATAATGTGAAACTCTAATATTTTTGACACATACAATAAAGGACAGCAACTCAGCCCTAGTCCTGGGTTTGTGAAAAAAGAGCCAACAGTCAACTATTTTGAGCATAAAAGGTATATGACTCATTACAATAGTGGTACAAAAAATGTGGTTCATGCAAACAGTTTAATTTTATATCAGTGACCAAATGCATTAATATCTCTGATACAGGAAATCAAGACAGTCCAGATAAAAGTGAGTCAGATAGTCAAAAAAAAGTTAAGCCAAATACAATTTATTTCTTAACATTTGATTACTGGGGAATTCTGACTGGGTAGGTGCTTATTTTCAGTGGAGACCCAACGGAAAAAGCTACAAAGTATTACAAAAATATTTTAAGAATAATAATTTTAGAATTGTTAATTATATAAAACTACACAATGTGAACGCATTGGTTAAGAGTAACTTGTATGGCAATGGTTTAATATGTAAAACAATTTTAGCCAGTTTATAGAGAAATTAAATGTAAGGTAGTATAATACAAACAAGAACGGCAATAAGAAGAGAGGAAAAAAAGTTATGGCATACTTAGAAAGTCATGGGAGAAAAACTGATTGAAGTAAGGAAGTGAGAGAAGAGGGGACAGTAAGAAGATATAAGGTATGAACAGGCACTTGTTTACATTTAGAGATCTAGATTATTGTGGGGTTGAGCAAGGAGAGCGCTAAATTTGTGGCTAGGGAGTCTTTCAGAATGGTTTTAAAGGACTGGAGGGAGGGTATTGACCTGATGGATACAGGGAAGAAGTTCCAGGCCTTAGCAACATGGTAAGAGTAGGGACCATGCCCAGCAGATTTGACAGGTTTATGGATAGAGACAGATTGGGAACATAGTTGTGTGGAATAGTACTTAGTGTTGAAAAAACAGGTGGATGCTGGATAATTTTATAGGTGGACAAATCTGTGTATATGTTAATTGGTGGGGTAGGTCTAACCAGTTTAGGCTTTTTAGTGCAATACAGTGGTGGGTCCTGAAAGGGGGCTTTGCAGCAAATTTAGCTATTTTGTTACAGCATAGTTCATGTTTTGATTTTTGTGATGCTTGGAGGTTAGTAAGGATGGGTGCAACAAAGTAGTCAGGGGAGGATGGAAGTAGTGGCAAGGTAGTTCTAGTTGCGTTTGTGAGAAAGTTTTTGGCGCTGTAAAGCATCCTAGTTTTTGTGAGTTTTTTTAATGCAGTTTTGTATATGCACATAAAATTTAACATAATCCACTACCACTCCTAATAATTTGCTATGAGAAGTAACTTCAATGGTTGTGTTATTAAGGGAGAGAATTTAAAATTTTGTTTTTTCAAGACGGAGGGATTTTGGGGAAAATATTTTTTTGGGAGGGGGTTGAGCAGGAGTTGGGAATTACAAAGCCATGTTTCAGTGGCTGTTAAAGCATCTTGAGATGTGCCAAGTCACGAGACGTACATAGGAGTTTGGAGTCATCTGTGTATTGTATTAGGGAGGCCTGTTTGTACTTGTGTGGAGAATGTTAAAGAGGAGGGGACCAACAATAGAGTCTTGTGGTACACTGGTGGTGTCTGGGAGGTATGGAGAGGGCATGGAGTGCCTTTTTACTGACTGATACCTACTAGACAGATGGCTTTTGAACCATTGAATGGTGGGCTAAGACAGACTTAGTGAGGACATTTGAAACAGAAATTTGCTGTGACAAATTGTATTAAAGGCTTCAGACTAGTCTAGAAATAAGGAAGAGAATAGTTTGCAGTTACTTCTAGCATTATTGACAGTATCTATAAAGGTTAGAAGTTCAGAGTTAGTGCTACAGGATGGACAGAAGCTTTGTTGTCTGAGGGTATAGGAGTTCTTTCTGCAGGACATAATTTAGCAATTGTTTTCAAACACATTTTTCAAGTACTTTGGAAGGGGGGATAAGATTGCTATAGGTCTAAAGTTGTAAAGCCTGATGAACTTCCTCATTTGTGGAGAGAATAGTGTGTGATTTTATCCAAACTGAGGGAACTGGACTGATCTACTTATAAGGACTGAGAAAGGCAATGTTATTGGCTGCTATTATGAGGTACTCGATTTATCAGTTCAAGTACAGCACAGTTTGAGTTTAAAAGTAGTTTATATAGGATGTGGGCACAAGTTTGAAGGTAAAAGTGGATGTGGTGATATGTAGCTGTTGGGCAGAGCTGGGAATGGATGTTGGGGAATCTATACTATTTATGAAATAAGAGTTGAATTTTATTGTAGTTTTGAGTAATGAGTTTCTTCCGAGAGGGCATAGGGCTAAATGTTTGGTTGGGATGTAAGATTTGTTTAATGGATGACCAGAATTCTTTTAGGCTTGTGTTTACTATTGTTGTTACAGTACATTTTTTGTCTTCATTTATTTGCTTTTTAGTAGGCTTACAGAACATTCTAACATTTTCAAGATATTGTGGCATTTTATATTCTTGCTATTCTTTCTGCACTTTCTCTACCCTGCATTAGCATTCTACTCTTTTTTGGATAGCCAAATTGCATGATTTATTTTTATAATGTCTTCCTTCTAGAAAGTGCATGCTATTTAGGAAACCATTACTGAATTCATTTACAACTTCATCTATGGGAAGGATTTTAAGGATGTTCCACGTAACAGATGAAAGGGTAGTAATGAATACTTCTGGGTTACACTTGGACAGGTTGCATGTTATTTCATAAACATGCTGTTTTTAAATGGATGTGTGGGATGTCTGGTTGTATGTACTGGCAGATGGTCACAAAGTCTGGCATTATACTTTGCAGACTGTTTGGACAGGACACTGCTAAAAAGCTGCAGAAGCTACTGGTCAGCAAAAACAGAAATGCTGTGAACACGTGTGAAACAGGAAAACAAAACTATAGCATGCTTAAGTCCTAGATCTGATGTGAGACCACCACCGAGCACAAGATACAATTAATCAGTTTTCATGGATTTACACAAGTTCAGCAGAAACAAAACAGAAGCATTGCACTAAAACGAGTAAACAATGTTCAACTCATTAATCCTGAGACTGCAACATCTGACGAGTCTCCTTATTTTGGCAAGGTACTCAGTCTCAGAGTTAATGCTTCTAAGTGGTGGGGTTGTAAGAGGCACATTACTTCACAGACAATATTGAGGGGAAACCCATTGCAAATGAATGGTTCAGTACTTTAACACTTAATTTTGATGCTCGTTGTCCTGGCTCTTTTTTGCACATTTGTGTTTCCACTATTGAGTGTTTATCACTGCCGTAATCAAACAAATGGTACTTTAACATAACCAAGCAATTTGACCCCTTTCCATGCTAGAAGCATTGTGGCCCCCAAATAAATTCTCTGACATTTGGATTCCAGGATGGCTGCACTCTGAAAAACAGGTTGATTAGAACTCCCCCAGTGTAAAGCAAATTTTTTTTAAAGGTCAATAGAAACTTAACACTATGGGAAAATTCAGTCCTTGATTAGTCACTACAGTGCCTGAATGTCAGCAAGAACAACTCTGAGGAAAGTAAGAGAAAATCAACCACAAAAGAAAAAAAACTTTGGGGATGGGGTTTGGTGGTCTTGCAGCAGCTCAGTAAAAAGCAGTTTAGGTTTCTGTTTTAGTACAGTTGATAGCTTCTAATAATTTGGAGGAGAAAAAAATCAAGTGCATTTAGAGATGTTTAAAATAAGTGAGATGTTAGAACATATAAAATACAGAATATTTTAAAAAATTATATAAAGTTAAATGGTATAAAGCTAGAAAGAATAGAATAATCTAAATAATTACCTAGATGAGCTGAAAAAAGATGCAGAAATCAGAGGATGAAATGAAGGAAAGACTGACTGAATATAAGGCTGCTCAAGAGGAACAGTGAGCTGGAAGACAGAGTACACAGGGGGGAAAACAAATGAGCAACTGGACTGATATTCCACAGCAGGGTATATTAATTGAAAGGACACACCTGCAAATCTGGCTGTAGGAAACAAACCAAGGCAAGATGTAATCATATCAGGCAAAAGGGAATTAAAATCTGGGAACATGAAACTTTGTGGAAAATGATTATTCACTGTACACCAAGCAGAAGAGAAAAATGTATTCCTGCAGTTAGGGGATATGGAGAGCCAGGTGCGACATTCAAGTTGCTATATCCAGCATTCTTTAGAAGATTTTTCTCCTGGAGGATCAAAGACATTTTTGGATGTGGAACAGGCTGTGGAGGAAACAGAGTGAGTCAACAAACTAAAGACCGTCTCTAATTCTTATGACAATAAAGCCCATAATAGAGAACTTGGCAATGAAACATTTTCTATTTCTCTAAATAAAACAATTGAGTGACAGAAAAAAAGTCCAGAAGCTGCCTAGAAAAATCAGGAATAGGTTGGACTTGAACCACAGAATGAAGTTTGGTTGCCTAACATGATGAGGAAGAATGCCTACAATAATGCAAAATTAGGAAAGAAATTAAAGAACTGCAAGGTGTAAAGTATTACTTTAAGATGGAGTTTGGACATGAGAACAATGCTTCTGCAAGAAGTTGCTAAATAAATGACATTTGTTTTCTGTGTTAAATTGGTGGGAGAACTCTAAAGTGTAAATTTCCATTTTGTCATTCATAACTTCATAGGCGTTTACTAGGCTAACAACAACAAGGGCCCTTTTTTAAGCCTAGCCATGCATCCCAAATCTCTGACAAGTTCTGATACCCTTGATAAGTGGAAGCAGGGAGATTAACCATTTACAGGTCGCCTGTGTCCATTAGAGACATATGTGCCAAACCAGGGATGAATTTCCTGTTTCCCATCCAATTGTCCAAGTTGCATTTGAAATGGTTTAGGGAGGAACTCTGCTTCACATGAAAGGGGTAGTCTTTGGGATACATACTTGTCTCTCCAGCAGGTCCTATTTATATCGCAGGCAAGGTTCAAATCTTTAGAATGGGTAATTCTGAGTGGGGTCTAACAATGCCCTCTATGACAGGCATAGACCTCTCCTCAAAAGCCTATAGAAGATGCAATACAGGGATAGGGCCTTGAGGTGACCTGCATAAGACATTGCACTTACGCCCTGTATTCCTTTAGTGAGGAACCTCTGTGGACATTCCAGTTGTTGGATATGCCTGATTAGGTACATATCAAAGGGGGCAATGTACTCAATTACAGCTCTGATGAATACCGAATACAGTGGAAGAATGACCTCCTTGGACTTGCATGATATACCTTTGTTTATAAGTTGTGCAACACAGAATGATTTCCTCACTACTGAAGACATGTGATGGTCAAAGGTTAGATTACTCTGTGTATCCCTAAGCCCCTGACTATTGGGGCAACTCTAAAGGGTGTGTTGTCAATGTGATAGTTACCAGGGATGGATGACTTCCCCGATGGATACTATTATGCATTTCTTGGCATTTGGTTTTATTCCATGGCTCAGACACCAGTTTGTGTCAACCCTTCCTGCAGAACATTTGTGTCAGTATGGGATTCAATGACAGCTCCTAATTCGCAATCTGCAAATTTAGTCAGCTGGAGACCACTGACATAGTCCTTGACTTCAGAGAAGTAAATGCAAAAAAGGAGAAGTCCAAGGACGGAACCGAGGGACTTGTGACTGGCCTCTTTGTAGAGGTAGACTCCCCTGTTCTAACTTCCTGGGCTCTGTCTGTGAGCCAGTTGGCTACCCAGTGGGTGACATACGGGTTTGTACCCAACATCTTGAGTTTGTCAATATTGCCAGAGTGGGGTATTGTCTCAAATGCCTTGGCCAGGTCAAGGTAGGCAGTGTGAACCATTTTGTCCTCATCCACTGGTTTGGTGACCTTCTCAAAAATCCACCAGGTTGAGTAGGCATGACCTGCCCTTGACAAAACCAAACTGGGTTGACTCCATTGTCTGGAGGTTTACTATATTACTATTGATCATTTCCATGATAATTCTTTCCATGGCTTAACATACAAGACTAGAGAGACTTATGGGTCTGTAGTTCCCAAGTTCTGTAGATGGCCCACCTTTGTGCAGAGGGATGACTGTGGCTGTTCTCCATTCATGAAGCCTGTTTAGAGGATACAGTTAAATAATTCCAGAGGGTCTGATGAGTCATATTTTATGCTATTTATAAGGCATCTTGGGATACTGTCTTGGCCCACTGATGCAGTGTTCTTGGCCTTAGATCATTAAGGACCTGTTCTCTAGTGACAGCAGGGGCAGTTACATTTGATGTTATTTACTGAGGGAAGCTTGGGGGGGGGGGGTAAAGTTGGAGCAGAATTTATCGGCCAGTAGGTTTACTGTATCTTCTGGCTCAGTATAGGTGTCTCCATTTACAATAAGCTCTTCACACAACTGTGTATTGCCAATAAGCTCTTCACACAACTGTGTATTGCCTTTGAGGTTGTGGACATAACTAAAGAATGCCTTATGGTTATCCTTGGCCTGGGAGGCCAAATTTGTCTTATATTTGGCTTTGGTAGACTTTGTCCTCTTAGTTGTTGGTTTAGTTTGAGAGTGCTTTTTATCCTGCTGGGTGCTGCACCTCTCAATTTTTGCCACATTTCTTCCTGCTGTTATACAACCTATTGATTTTGTGATTCCACCAGAGGTGCTCGTTTTTTGAGTTAGTTCTGTGCTTCTTCCTGGTGGGTACAGCTGCCTATATGCAGCTATTATCATGCTTGTACAGAGTTTCTGTAAACAGTTCTGCATAAGCAGCAGTGTTCTCAGGGTTTATGGGGGCTTGACATTTTGGCCAGGTTATCACTTAACAGTAGGAGATTACAGTAGTTTATGAATGTTCCAGGTTTAGCTGGGGGTCCAGGTTTTATTTTTACTTCAAAGGAGACCATTTTGTGATCTGACCTTACCAGTTAAGACTTTACAGTGGGGGGGGGGGGGGGTGTGGGGGTGTGCAGCACTCTCTCCCATATTAGTGAGGACCAGATCCAGTATGGTTGTACCTCTGGTTGTTGTACTGAATACCTGGTCCAGGGAGTTTGTGTTTACAAAATCCAGGAATCTCTACGCCTGTACATTTGGTGTTGTATAGGATTCCTAGTTAAAGTCACCCCATAAATATGGTATTGGGTTGGTTGGTGGGCATTTCCAATAAGTATAAATATATGGTATGGGTTTCCTGGGTCATAGAGGGGGACCTACAGCTTGCAAGGAAGTGGTATTGGATTTTGCCTATTGTGATTTGAACATGGAGCAGCTCAAGTGCATTGTCCTGTTTGACCAGCCTTGACATCTATTTATTTTTGATGTAAATCAATACACCTTCACCTTTAGTCCCTGTCTAGTAGCTGGTCTAAATGTGTGGAAGGAATTATAACCTTGCCCTTGTGGTGTGTTCTGCATGGCTTTAAACCACGTCTCAGTGACTGCACAGACATCAGCATTCTCTAGCTTCTTGGGGAGTGGAGTATTTTTTTTTATTTAGACTCCTAGCATTGAGAAGTAATACCTTTAGATTGTTTTGGTTTTGATTTGCTTTGTCGAAGGCACTTTCAGTTTGGCATTGCCTAAAAAAGGCACTGGGGGGGGGGGTGGGGGGAGACCGTGTTTTAGCTAATATTTGAAAGCCTAGAGGGGAGAGGTGCAGACCATCCCTGGCAAAGCAGTGTAGTCTGTTCACAATCTCCTTCCATGCTGACAAATACTGCATCCCTTAGAATGACATCAGAAACTATGACAATTACTAAGTCAGTCAGCTTTTGTTTGTATTGCGGCACCATCCTTGGAGAAAGTAAAATGCTGCTCAATGCTAGGCTCATACTAGCCTGAGACAAATATTCCAAGAGATCCAGGATGTCTCTTTATATAGTCTAGGGAGGTACGCCTCAGGTCATGAACTCCCACATGGACTATGACTATGTTTAGAAGGACAACGAAGGCACTTAAGATGCAACTGCAAGAAAAAAGGTTTTTGTTCTCAGTAATGTGCACACTTAAAATTATTGAAGTAAACTGCTTGCGATATCATAAAGTAGTTCTGTATAGTATACAGAAATATTTTAAATGTCAGGTGGGAAGAGTTTCATCACTGACAGTTTATGCTAGTGATATTAAAGAAAGTATTTTTGCTTGACTGTAATGTAGCCAGAGTTTATACTGTCACAAGATAAAGGCTGAATATAAACAATGCAATGGTGATCTTGGGCTACTGGTGTATTGATCGGGTCTTTATCACCATTTCGAATGGTGAAAACTCCAAACGCTGTTTAATCAAACTCAATAGTTTGAAATTCGTAAACAGCGAACTCACGGAACACTGATTTTTTTCCAAGGGAAAAAAGATCGGTGGGCCGTCTACGGGGATTTGCTATTTCCCCCACTGTGTTGCGACCTCAGAGTTGGTACATTTAAGTAGGGGGGTGTGGGGGGCAAGGCCCCCCACTTTTGTTTGTGTTTAAAGTTGCTATTTTTTTTTCATGGAGCAGATTTTTTTTCCTGTTCCATGAGATCGCTGTTTACGGATTTCGAACTGTTCAATTAAACAGCGTTCGGAGTTTTCACCATTTGAAATGGTGATCTAGACCCATATTGATCATTTATGTGTATTAAAATATAATGATTGCTCCTGTGTTATATAGGTGAAAGTGCAGTCTGATATTCTTAATTTATGCTGCAGACAGAGGATTTTTTTCTAAGCAAACAGGCTAGAAAATAGAAAGCATGAAAAATGGCATTTTTAACACCGGAAAAGAGCTGCTTCTTGCATTTATAAACGTATTGGCCGTTTTATTTTTCCATCAGCAAACGTCTACCATTGGAGATGGTAAATTTACAGATCAGGAAATGACTGAAGAATGTAAGACACATTTGCATAAGAAACACAGTAATTATTATTTAAACAGAAATAGATAAGCAGCTCAAAGAAAATATACAAATGCTTGACACTCAGGGAAATTAAAACCTTTGCAAGTAGTTGCATTGCCATCAGCCTTAGTACTTTAAATATAATACACAACTTACTTGGACTACTCAAACTAAAAAATAAGTTAACAGAGCATACAAGGTGCTCATCACATCTGGAAGGGAACTCAGGGAAGATGGGAATTAGGAAAAGATGAAAATGGAGTTTGAAAATAAGAGACAGCAGTCTGTGAAAGAAGTAACAGCAATTATTTAGAGAGATACAGTATTGAAAAAGAAGAGAAATGCTCACAGAAAAATAAGAGGAGCAATTTCCAAGTGCTAAAGGGAAACTAAGGGAGTATTTGGATATTGTGTACGAGTTTAGAAAGGTGGTTGTTGACCGCTACATTTTGACAGCAACTAAACACAACAAAAATTTTAGCAAAATGACTTGGCAACAGAAAGTAGAAAGGGGTTATTGGTAAACTTAGGGAGCCCATAACAAGAAAAATAACCAGAGTGCTATCAAGGTGTTCGAGATTAACTTTGGAAATTCTTTGAAAATGTGTATAAATCAGAGAAATGGGGAAACAAGGTAAATGCACACATGGAAATACTTCTGGAAGATCTAACTATGCCAAGGTTAGAAGAAGATGATGCTCAAGAATCAACAGCCAAGATAGGAATGGAAGAGAGAAAATTATGACAAATCAGAAAAAACTCTAGTGACAGATGACATTTTATGGAAGACTGGAGAAAACAGATCTGAAAGGTTTTGTTCAATAATATATAATAAAAAGGCAGGGGTGGGGGGTACAGTATTCACCATCTTGGAAGAAAACAGTGGTGGCGTTTTTACCCAAAAGGGTAAAGACCGTTAAGACCAAGTTTCATATAGACCAACTTCAGTTTTAAACACTGATTATAAAGTGTGTATGTCTGCCCTAGCTAAGAGAATGGCAAAGGCATTGCCAGAAGTGATAGATCTAGATTAATATGGTTTTATGGAGAGGAGGCAAATATTTGCCAATATCAACAGAATTATGATCCAGGTGAAGAACAGTGTAAGAAAATTCTGCTATTGTTGGTGGGTCAATGCAGAAAAAGCACTGAACAGAATCATATGGGATTTTAAGAGCAGAGTAATGGTAGAATTTGCATTACCTAATATAATAATAAGATTAATAAAGAGGTTTAATGAAGGGTCAGAGGCAAAAATTAAAGTGAGAGGACTTCTCTCTAACAAGCAATGTTTTACCAGAAGAACAGTGGAAGGATGTCCTCTTCCCCCTTTATTTGCATCACATTTAGAACCATTAGCAAAGAAAATAAAGGACTTGCGAATTCAAGGGATATAACTGGCACTGTAGCTTTATTTGAAGATATTTCCAGAAATACAAAAAATTACAGTTCATGGGTGTGGAACATTGAGACAATTTCAAGACCTTTCTGGATAGAAAATAAATTAAGATATAACAAAGGCTATTTACCCACACAATTAGTTCAGTAATATCCATACTTATGAGAACATGAACAGATGAAATTTTAGGTATATGAATTAAAAAGGATTCCACTATGGAAACTAAATTTATGTGGGAAGAGACTAAAAAGAGAACTGAGAGACTAGAAGCTCTCGATTATGGATATAGATAGTCCTATGTAAACAGCTACAAGATAGGAACCAGCAAGTTTCATTCCTAGCTAATTAAAATTACAAATAATTTCACAACTGTAAGTGCTATATACACATAGTTTTGCTCTAATTTGGTATAGCCAGTTTCACACAAATGGAGTAATTACATATCTGAATGAATAGAAAAATGTTAGTATATTTCAGGCTATTTCCAAGTATTTTGAATTAACATTTACACAGTTTAGAGATTTACTTTACTTGGACTAATAATTTTCCATTGTGGAATAAAAAGAAACCACGTATATACTGCCAAGCATGAAGTATTAGGTTATGCAAATCAGTGGAAGAGAATCATCATCCTCTCCTGGGCACTGGAAGAGTTGGGATTGGAGGATCGGGAAAGAGCTGGAAACATTGGCACACCCATTTTAGGGGGGAGGGTAGTGCTTTTTCATATGATCTAGCAGTCTACCAATAATGGTGTTTGTGATGCAACTGTACAGCAAATAGCTACTGAATATGGCATACTTGGGAAAGCAGGAGCTAACTGATGTTATGTGCAGTGCTGCATGCAATGTCAAAGTAGCCCACCCAGTTGGGACATTTAAAAAAAAACTGCCCAGCATACTACCCCCTTATCAGCATATGAGACACTGCCAGGTTACTGCAATCCCAGCTCTGGGGGTTAGTACCAAAGCAGATGGAACAACAAACACCAAATGGTGAGCTGGATCAGTACATTAAGGGGTGGGGAGAAAGTCATTGTATTATAGGACCACAGTTCAGAAACAATTGCACAAGGCAGACGGCAGTCATCAGAAGAGTTCTTGCATCAAAGCACTTCTATTACCATGGTAACATCAGCTCCTCTTGATACCTTAGTTTTTCTGCAAAATGTGAATTTTGGGGCAACTTTATCCATAACAATGGATTCTTTTTCAAATGGACAATATCCTTCCTGAATTCTAATAAAGTGTAAACATTTTAGATGCATAAAATTATCCCATGTAACTTAAGAGGGGTGACAAGAGGATCATCATCTCTTGGAAAAACTGCTATAAAGCAAATTTTGTGATTTTTAAAGATACTACAGTTTAAACTAAACAAGCTGAAGCAGGTACTTGTGTGCAAAAGTTTTTTTTTTTTTTTTTCAAAGCTTTATTTTACTATTGTTACATTATTTTGGTACAACATTTACAAAAAACATTTTACTGAAACTGGTCAGCATACAGAGACAAATAAGGCCAATAAACATTCATATAACCAACCAAAACATTTAAAGTTTACTTTCTTAATATGACAGGAGAGACTATAATATTAAAAGATACATGACATTCTTGACAAGTAATTCAAACTATTGTTCCTGGCACAACATTGAAAAATCAGTAGTTAATAAAGAAGATGTATACAACTATTTACATATAGTGCTACATTCTTACACCATTATTATTATATTAACACTTTGAAGTAACTATAAAGGAACTGAATGAGTTAAATCCTTTGGAGGGAATGACTAGCCATAGTACTAGTATAGGTGAGTAGGTGTAAAGCCATTTTATATTACTTCAGGATGCAGTTTAAGTTGTGTGCAAAAGTTAAGTGTGTGTGTGTGTGTGTGTGTGTGTGTGTGTGTGTGTGTGTGTGTGTGTGTGTGTGAGAGAGAGAGAGAGAGAGAGAGCACATGCATATGTTATGGCATACATACATGTAAAACAACTGCCACTCAGACCAGTTTCTTTTACAGCATGATGAACTATGTGAAGAGGAGACGCTAGAAAGCAGGCTTACTCTTCTCACGGACTAGATCAGGGATCATACCTCAGTGTTCTTTTTAACTCCTCCTCATTTAATCTGCTGCCCACGGAATGTTATGTGTAAGCCTGTACTCTAGTTTGGAAATCCCAACCCAGTGATTTTAAACAATATTCTTATACCCAACAACCTATTTATCTGCGCATCTAAACAATGGAAAACATTATGTCAGTTCCTACAAAGTATCCAGTAACCATACACAGTGCACAAAGTAACAATGTCAAACAAACAGCTCAGCTAAGATTCAGAGCCCCGAAGCTGGAAAGTTGGCATCATAGTATTCCTGCTACAGACTAACATTGCAGTAAACAGAAATGATTTTATTATACCTCTTCTCTCCAGAACCAAGATAAAGGACAACATGCAAACACAAAAAGCATGCCTTTAAAGGCAGACTACGGTTAACTAACGTAACTAGCTCTGATAGTACAGGTCATGTCATGTTAATAAAAATGTCAGCGTGAAACAGTTAGTACAGCATTTACCTCTGAACCACACAGCTGTGCATTCAAGTTACACAATGCCTCTCAAATTCTCAGCATTCACTGGAGTGTTCTGATTTCAGTCTATGTTTAAATCTCTGATCCATCACTTTTGATCTGCCCTTTCAGAAATCCAGTTTGCGTTCTCTCATTGTCACCGGTCTAGAACCAATAACAGAAGAGCTCAAAGTGAAAAGAGAATCAGAAGACTCACATTGGGCTTCATCTTGTGCTTTGCTTCACTCAGCAGACTAACACAAAGCAAATACAAAATTAAGCTAATAGTACAGTCGGGCTTCCAGTGCCTATTCTGTTGGTCCACTTTTCAATCTACACTGTGTTGGTCCATCCAGAGCTGCCAAAAGCCTTAAAAGCCAGCAAGGAGCTTGAGGGCTTCCAGCGCCTATTCTGTTGGTTCACTTGTCAATCTACACTGTGCTGTTGGTCCATCCAGAACAGACAAAAGCCCTAAAAGCCAGCAAGGAGCTTGAGTAAAGCGGTTTGCTACAATGTCAGCATTTTCAGGACATATTTTGGGGGGGCCAAAATGCTGTTTAGTCCACTTTTCAGTTACCTGATATGATTTTTAAGGGTCAGTAAAATGATTTTTTAACATTCTTAGACTGAGCAATATGGGCTGCCTAGCAGAAGTACAAGACCCCAACACTTTGCAAAACAAATGTTGATTCCAAGAAGAAAATCAATGAATTCCAGTACTCACTATTACAGCTTTCAACTGTTTTTGAAGGGAGAACTGTGACCTTTACCCTTCCAAGTAGCATATACCGAATGCAAGACTGCTGTACCTCAGAGTGGATGAATACTTTGTAGATACCACAACACTGGATTTAGTATAAGCTCTCCTCATTCATACTTGTATTTCTATAGTTCTGAGGATGGCAACTGCAGCCCAGGGAATTTCAACAGGTACTCCTTAAAGGAACTGATGTCTAAAACCTATGGAGATACTATACTAGTGTGGTGTGCAGGCCTAAACAGAGGTCCTTTCTACCAATAATAATGCTGCTGCTGCTGTGCAGTCAGGTCATGAAATATAGTAAAAGAACGTAGGTCATTATTCATAAAAAGTAAAAAGGATGCCTTGATCAAAGCACATTCCCATAAAACTTGCACTTAAAGTCCAGGTTGTGTGTGTATTTATCATGGAACTAAACAGGACATAGGAACCTCCAAACACTGGATTCACCTCAGTATGGATTCGTCAAGGGCAGATCATGCTTACTCAGCCTGGTGGATTTTTTGAAAAGATTACCAAAGCAATGGATGAAGTCAAAACAGTACACACATTATACCTCGACCAAGCTTTTGACAGAATTCCCCACTCAGGCATAGTAGAAAAGCTAAATAAACTGGAAATAAACTGTCACCTACTGGATTACCAAATGGCTCACAGACAGGATGCAGGAAATCAAAATAAGGGAAGTTACCTCCACAAAAACACTAGTTGAGATCGCCAGGGTTCTGTGCTGGGACCTCTCCTATTTGATATCTATTTTTCTGAACTAGAAGCAAACACCAAAGGGCTCTGGGTTTGCTGACTACTGCAAGCAAGGAGCAGTCATTGAAGAAAAAGCTATCAAGACTCTAAAAAGACAGGAAGCATTCAACAGTTTGGGCTCTACAGATTTAGATGTGACCAGTTCACATATCCGATGCAATTTTGGTAACAAAATATTCATTCCTCTGGGGCTACGTTTTGTTACTTCACCACACAGTCGCTTGTCCAAGGAAGTCATCTCTAGCTGATAATATAAACCGAATATCAATATACTTACAAAGTTACAATTTACAGATTCTTGCATATTAAGCAATCAGTCTACAGACCGTTATAAACCTAGCCAATAAATTCATGGTACTGTACTGATTTACTTTGTTTTTTTATTAATTTGTCAGAAAATCAGCAAAGGGTGCAAGATGCTGATAGTAGATAAGCAATGTGGACAATGGTGAAAAGGTACATTATATCTCCTACATGGAAATTGAGAAACTAGTACACCATCACCCATCACAAAGTCAAGGAGAGGCAAGAGCCCAAATATAAGCTATTGTCCATTAGTTTTACAAGAAGGTACAGTATATGCTTGAATGACTGCTAAGCATACATGACTGAGCTGCAAGACATACTGTACCTTTTATCTCTTAATGTCAAATTACCACAGGCAATCAGGACTCCAAATGTTCCTCACTGGCTGTTGGAAATGAACTATGTAAATAACTTCATGACATTTGACAAGAGACAAAATTTCAGAATGGGCCTTCACAAAAAGCAGAACTCAATGTTAAGCAGCTGGAAATGCATGATAATTGACAACTGTGTATCATGTTGCCATTTACGGAAATTAAATCCTTTAAATTATCTGTTCTAGAAAATAAAACAGTGTGTACCTGATAGCATTTCATGCCCAGAATGAACAGTAGTAACCTGCAATATATCAGACCAGTGCTGTCAGCTGTCATTAAATTTGGATAAAACTGGAAATGTTTGACCTTTGAACAGAGCTTTGTGGAAGGGTGCTCTCCAAGGCAAAACAATACAAGAACGTTTTGTCACACACATTAGATCTGCTGATTAACCTAGATTTCTAAAAATAGAAAATTGCGAACAATTGTCAAGTGAAGGCCACTTTCTACAGTATGTTGCATTAAGTGCACCATAAATGGAATACAGTTAAATGGTTAAAAGAACAAAAAATGCAGAACCACGTGTACCAAACAGCATGAAAAAAATACACATCCAGTGGTATACATACACAAGAAGTTATGCTGCTCACACTGAGGTACACACTGCAACAACTGGCACATTATTCATAAAGTCATTTTGCTAATACTTCTTAAGCATTTAACAACGGAAGCAAAAAAACTTAAAGATGGTAATTATACTAAGGAAAAATGTAAAGCGGTCTCAGACACAACAGCTCCAGTGGAGGACCTGGATGCACAGCATTGTGGTTAGAGTACTTTACTGGAATCCTGCAGCCAGAAATCTTAATCCTAGAAGCTCACAGGTGGATGTGTTGCCACACTTGTGCAGTCAATGTATTTCAAGTTCTTCCTAAATAAAAAGCTTTGGTCTCAGTGGAACCATCTGGTCCGTTACCAAAAGTAAACAAATCAGCCATCTAAGCACAAGTCTGTCACTCTGTATAACACTAAACACAATTACACAGATAAAAGCTGTCAAGACAGGGCTGCAGTGTTTTAGTAGCTGACATCACTTACTGGCTCTCTTCTGATATGAGAACAGTTGTTGGCAGCGCTCAACGTTAAAGCCAAATAAGTACATATGAAAGCGGTAATGCATGTGATCCCGGAAGACCATATGTCTGCCATACATGCACTAGACCAGCATTGTCCAACCTGTGGCCCTGGACAGCTAGTAATGCACCCCCCCCCCCAAGCTCCCAAATCACAATGTTAAGTACAGCTTGCAATCACTGCATTATGTGATATGACCCGATTGCGTGGCAATTCAGAGTACAGTAGTACTTATATGGGGGATGGTAGAATCTTGCAGGTACTAGGACCCAGGAGTGACGTCAGTAGCCTGTCACGTACACGACACGACAGCTGATTAATCCTCTTACTGTCCCATTCTCTTCCCATGCTCTAGGTTCGAGGGAGAGGGAGGGAGAGAGAGAGACAGAGACCGACTACTCACATTTCACATGCATCCTCATCTGGAACATTACTTTCGCCCCTATCTAGTGATCCAACTTAAGATTTTGTTTTTTGGCAATCAACATTTTAATTCATTAGTCACCAATGATTAGCAACCACATTTTAAATATTTGCCTTATTTTTGTTTGCGAAATGCAAAGTTGTGAAAGGAGGACTGAAAAAAAAAAAAAAAAAAAAAAAAAAAAAGTGGCCATGGCTGAGTAG
The DNA here is from genome assembly GCF_019279795.1 of Protopterus annectens. Lineage (NCBI taxonomy): Eukaryota > Metazoa > Chordata > Ceratodontiformes > Protopteridae > Protopterus > Protopterus annectens. The sequence continues at coordinate 388,812,439 of NC_056748.1, read as the reverse complement.
GACAAAACAGATATTTTCTTGACCCAGAAGAGTAGGTGGTTTATTTTCATTCATATGTTAAATATGAATGGAAGTGTCCAGCCACAAGGTAAAAGGGTCTTAAGATAGTGGCATTCAAAGTGCCTTGGCCTATCTCTATCCAAAAGCCGTGTTTCATTTTGATGTCACGTAACTGCTTGTGCATATAGGTTCATAAGTTCATAGGTAGGTACTAGGCTATCGGCCCTAGGGCCCATACAAGCCTAGCCAAAGAATGTACCCTGGCTTTTGCCACCCAAGAAAATTATTTTCCTGTGCCACCGTCGAGCAGAGCCACAGAAGTGATCCCTGGGGTTAATTTCCCATTTCCCATTCAATCATCAAGATTTTTCTTGAAGAGTGCTAAAGAGGAGCTCTGTTTGACATAGATAGGTAGTCTGTTCCAGAGTATGGGAAGTCTCTGGGACAGGAATCTATCCCTCCAGCATGTTCTGTTTATTGTGGTGACAAGGTTAAGGTCCCTAGAGCGTGTAGCTCGGAGGGATTGGGATTTCTTTAAGTGGAGCATGTCCAACAGCTCTGGGTTTGACATAGCTTTGTATGTTGGGCAGAGATCACCCCTGAGTAGGCGATATGCGATGGAGTAAAGCTGTAGTTTTTTTTAGATGGTCTGCATAGGGCATCTGTTTGAGGCCAGTAATCCTCTGTGAGGTATCTCTGTGGTCTTTCCAGTTGTTGTAGATGTCTTGTGAGGCACATACCAAAAGGGACATTGTACTCTATAATGGGTCTAATGAGTGATGAGTAGAGCGGAACAATGACCTCTTTCTGGATGAGAATCCTTTTGTGATGAGATGAGCCACGTAGAAGGATTTCCTGACCACTGTGGCGATGTGATCATCAAAGGAGAGACTAGACTACTGTCCACCTGTGTCCCAAGGTCTCATCACATTTTCGGCATTAAGTAGACTACCAGCTATGTGGTAGTTCATGGGTACAGAGTTTTTACCAAAGGGGATGACAATACACTTTTTGGCATTGAGCTTCAGGCCATGGCTTTGACACCAGGTATCTGTCTCAGTGAGGCCCTTTTGTAGCTTGTCCACATCGTTAGGAGTTTCGATTATGGCTCCTAGTTTGCAGTCATCTGAAACTTTGTTAGCCAAAGACCTTCTGTGTTGGCCTGCACTTCTGAGAAGTAGATACCAAACAGGAGAGGACCCAGGACTGAACCCTGTGGTACTCCACTTGTCACTGGTCTAATGTCGGATTTGGAATCCGCTACTTTCACAGTGTGGGTTCTGTCCGTGAGCTAGTTGGCAACCCTTCTTGTGACATACGGATTTATACCTAGTTTAGTGAGCTTATCTATCATTCCAGAGTGGGGGATGGTGTCGAAAGCCTTGGCGAAATCTAGATAAGCTGTGTGAACCATTTTACCCTCATCTATGGCTTTGGTGACTGCTTCAAAGAAGTCAATCAGGTTTAGGAGATATGATCTGACTTTTACAAATCCAAACCGAGTAGGGTCCAGAGTTTGGAGATTACCAATGTCTTTGTTTATGAGTTCCACGAGGATACGTTCCATGGCCTTGCAGACCAGGCTCGTCAGGCTAACCGGGGTCCATCATGGCTCCCCCTTTGTGGAGTGGGATAACTGTCGCGGAGCATCATTCAGTGAGTACAAAGCCTGAGGTGAGGCTATGATTGAACATGGTACTTGGGTAGGGTGCCAGTTCATTCTGTAGTTCATGTAGAACGCAGCCTGGGATATTGTCAGGTCCCATGGATGCTGTGTTCTTGGCTTTGGAGAGTGCATTTTTTACCTGTGCAGCCGTGATTATAGGAATTTTGCATTCTTCCGGTATAGAGATGGGCCCTTGTCAGAAGAAAAAATTCAAATGAGTCGCATCTGCCTCAGGTGATGAATTTTCCTTTATTAGCAGCTAACCAGATTACACAGCATGTTGGCCAAGATGTCTGATCTGATCTCCTCTGATCTGATCAACTTGTTTACTGACATCAAATTTTATACTGCAAGCAAAACATTTTGTTACATTTCTGACCGTTGACAGTTGGCTATGAAAAACATATAGGAAAAACATGTTTATCACAAATTACCTCAAACCCACAGTTAGTACAGAATGTTGAAGTAGTACAAAATGTTCAATTCAACAATGGTAGCTCAAATTTTCTAGGACACACAGCCTGCCCCAGTAAATTAACTCTTACTCAGCCGTGCGTCCTTATCCCAGGCTTCACTGAGCTATAACCAAATTTCTCTATTCTGAAATGCAGAAAACAGATATCATTCAGGTTCATAAGCAATGCTGCAATTTGTTCACAGATGAGGCCCATCTTTGATAGGCCTATCCCACCAAATAACATGTTCACTTTGCAAGAACAGGAAAAAGACAAATAACAGTATGTTTTTAAAACTTTTTCTCTTAACATTTCCCCCCTGAAAACACTTTTATTTGTCTTTTATTTCAGCAATATATATGGTAAAAACTAAGTTTTTCTTTGCATACATTACTTCACTGGCAAGACAAATTTTTAAACTTCAAAAACATTTGCAGAGAGTCACATTTCAATGTATTCACTTTCACCAGTCTGTTGCAATTGCTGGTACATCGTCTTCGTAACAGCAGTATCAACCAGTCTTTGTAGAAGACCACTGATACAGGGTATACAACAACAACCACATACCACCACGATAGCCACAGTGACTCCAATGGACACCAGGAAACAGCTGATGAGATGACTCCATTTTCCAAACCACGCTTGTAGAAAATCTGTAAAGGGATTATTTACCCCAGAGTTCTCTGCCAATTCTTCGGATAACATCTCCAAACCTTTCAAAGCTCGAGTGATATATTCCAAACACTGCGCCTGATGGAAGTATGTACAACAGAAAGTCCCAAACATCTTGCAAACTCCTTCTTTGGTCAGGAGCATATCCAACGCAATTTGATTCTGCCATGCCACCTGCGAAGTGGCCTCCAGTTGTTCAGCAATTCCTTTCAATGCATCTTTGGTATAGTTCACAAAATGCTGCTGGTTATAGTAGATGTAGCTGATCCAGTCCACATTTTTATTCCTTTTTCTCTTGTAACTGTTCCTTCTCGTATGGACATATTTACTTTCGCCACCAAAATCATCATCATGTGACAGTTCAAGTACCAGTTGAACATGGCCATCCTCCCTAAGGACTACCTCGCACCATTGGTTTCTTCACTGGGTTTGAGACGAACTAACCCCTATTGGGCTAATCCTCCTTTGTAGCCAGACTTTGCGCTCAGAGGTCCGGTGGAGTTTGACCAAAATCAATGGCAGAAGGAAGAGCCTTCAGTTTTTTTTTTTTTACAGTGGGTGATATGAATCTACAAAGTCCTCTCAGCGATCTTTACAGCCATAGGTGTCGAGATAAGTACTTGGTATGGACCTTCCCACCTGGGGGATGACCAATGCTTTCTCTTCACAATTCGGATCCACACCCAGTCCCCGGGTGCCACGCTTAACAAGGTTTCATTTCTGGAATCTGCAAAGGAGTCATTGGTTACAAGAGATCTGACATTTAGCAGCTTCTTCATATAATCTGTTAGATTCTCACCCCCCTCACGTTCTGCTGGCAACAATCCTTGCCACTGCGGGACGTAATATGGTCTCCCAAACAAAAGTTCAAATGGTGTAAGTCCTTTGTAGGAAGGTGAGATTTGCATGTACAGGAGTGCCAACGGAAGGCACGCAGTCCATGACCTATGTGTTTCTGCCATTAGTTTGCGGAGCTTACTCTTCAAGACACCGTTGTGTCTTTCCACCAGTCCAGCTGATTGGGGATGGTAAGCACAATGATTTTTGAGATCAATTTGAAACACTTGACCCAATTTCTGAACAATCTGGTTAACAAAATGAGACCCATTATCACTGTAAATGCGTCTTGGTAGGCCAAATCGGGGAATTATTTCTGTAGTCAAAAGCTTTGTTACGGTTTGTGCATTCGGATGCTTCACGGGAAAAAGCTTCTACCCATTTAGAAAAAGCATCAATAATGACCAAACAGAACCTTTTTCCCTCTGAGGGTGTCAATTCAATAAAGTCCATACAGAGTGTGTGGAATGGATACGGAGGGGTAGGGGATGCCTGCTGAGACTTAACTCCCCCCTGAGCATGATACTTTGCACGTAATAAACAGAATTGCTTTGCATAAGTTGAAAACCCTTTACACCAAAACACCTTAGACACTATTTGAATCATCGTCTGTACTCGTACATGGGCAGGTCCATGGCTAACCAATGCCGCATACCTAAAAAGGTTAGAGGGTAATACCATTTTGCAATCTGATGCCCTATACAACCCACTCAGAGTGATACCATATTTTACCCAACAACATTTTTCCTTCTGTGTCGTCAATGTTTGCATTACTTTTAGTGTCTCTAAGTCTAAGAGGTGTCAGGGCTCCAAATCATTATGTAAAAGCAAATCATTTTCTTCAGCTGCCTTTTTTGCAGCCATATCAGCAAGGGCATTTCCCCTAGAGACAGGATCTTTTCTGTTGGTATGTGCGGAACATTTACATATCGCTATCTGAAGTGGTAGTTGCACTGCATCTAACAACTGTAAAATTAAATCTATGTGATTCATTGGTTTGCCTGTCGCAGTAACCATTCCCCTATTCTTCCATAGTTGAGCGAAAACATGTAGTGGAGAAAGCATACTGACTATCTGTATAAATTGTCACTTTTTTACCCTCCCCTAAGGTACAAGCTCGAGTCAAAGCCACCAACTCAGCTGCCTGTGCAGAATAAATGTTTGACAATCCTTTTGCCTCCAAAACTTCAGTTTCTGTGGTGACAGCATACCCTACTAGTGTTTTTCCTACAGTGTCTTTCTTTGCTGATCCATCTACAAACAAAATGAGATCAGAATCTATCAACGGAATATCTGTTAAATCTGGTCGGGGAAGTACTTTTGTCATGAATACTCTAAACAAATCTGTGGAGTACCTTCTTCTGGAGTCGGCAAAAGTGTAACTGGATTAAGAGTAGTACATCTTTCTATGGTCATATGAGGCTGTGTCAGCAGCACTGTCATACACGACAAATGTCGACTAGGAGATAAAAAGGTTATCTTATCTTGCAAAAGTATAGTAGCTACTGAATGTGGAACCCACAATTGTAATGGGTGAAACAAAACTAATGATGCTGAGGCCTGTACTGCCATGGCGGATGCCACTACAGCTTGAACACAATGCGGCAATGCCCTTGCAACAGGATCTAATCTGGAGGAGTAGAAAGCTATCGGCCTCTGTTTATCCCCATGTACTTGTACCAGAACCAAAGTCATATATCCTCCCTTACAATCAACCATTTGTACAAATGGCTTAGAATAGTTCGGAAAACCCAAAACAGAGGATCCTGCTATCAATTGCTTAATTCTAATAAATGCCTGTATTGCCTTATTTGTCCAATGTATATTATTCTTAGCCGCCATGGGAGTACCATAGATCAGTGTGGTCAATGGCCCTACTTCCTCAGCATAGATAGGGATCCAACTTCTACAAAAATTAGTCACACCTAAAAAGGACATCATCTCCCGCTTAGTCGTAGGCATAGGTGCCTCAAGAATTGCTTGTTTTCTTTTGTTCTCCAATGGTCTACCTGCCTGTGAAATTAAATAACCCAAGTACTTTACTTGTGCTTTCCACAATTGTAACTTTTCTTTATTTACCTTATGTCCTTGCTCAGCTAAAAAACTAAGAAGGGCAAGGGTATCCTTTCTACAACTTTCCTGCGTGGGTGAGGCTAACAAAATATCATCTACATACAACAGAACCTGGCTTCCCTCTGGGGGAACAAACTGAGCTAAATTTGCAGCCATTTCTTGTGCGAATATTGTTGGACTCTCACAATAGCCCTGTGGCAATCTGGTGTTGGTGTATCTTCTACCTTGATAAGTGAATGCAAACCAAAATCTGCTCTCTTTATGTAGTGGTATGGAGAAAAGGGCATTGCTTATATCTATGACAGAAAAATATCTGTGCTGAGGTAATAAATCATTAAGTAATGTATAGGGGTCAGGGACCACCAGTGCTGTTGGGATCACAGCCGAACTGCTTGTAAATTCTGAACCAACCTCCATGACCCATCCGGTTTCTTTACAGGAAACAACGGAGTTTTGCAGGGTGAATCTGGGCATTCAACAAGAATTCCTACCTGTTGTAGCTGCTCAATGACTGGCTTAATTCCTTCCTCTGCTTGTTTACTTAGTGGGTATTGGTGCTTACGAGATCTAAAACCTGACTTTGGAGTTATACAAACTTCACCTGCTGTTTTTATCAGTCCTACATCCCCTTTACCTTTTGACCATAAATCTACAGGTAAGGCACTTAACTTCCTCTTGAGTTAGGAGGATTTGTCATGCCATTTCTGTTTTGTCATCCCTGAGGTGCACACTTGGTTGTGCCCAAGTCACCCAATTTAATCTTTGTACCTGGATCTGTTGATCCTTCAACTGACTTTCGGACATTGTGTCCCAATTTGTTACCTTTTTCACCAAATCTACCCAGTGTGTCCCGGTAGCTCAAATTTTCCAGGACACACAACCTGCCCCAGTAAATTAACTCTTACTCGGACGTGCGTCCTTATCCCAGGCTTCACTGAGCTATAACCATATCTCTTTATTCTGAAATGCAGAAAACAGATATCATTCAGGTTCATAAGCAATGCTGCAATTTGTTCACAGATGAAGCCCATCTTTGATAGGCATATCCCAACAAATAACATGTTCACTTTGAAAGAACAGGAAAAAGACAAATAACAGTATGTTTTTAAAACTTTTTCTCTTAACAGCCCTCTAGGGGGTGAGAGGGGGGTAAAGTTAACACTGAACCTATCTGCTAGGATGTTGGCAATATCAGTTGGTTCTGTATATTTAGTGCCATTATGCTCTAACTCAGAGCAGATCTGAGTGTTCCCATTTAGATTCTTGACATAGCTATAGAATGCTTTGTGGTTGTCTTTAGAGTCAGTGGCAATTTTGTTTTCGTAACTAGCTTTGGAGGATTTTATGAGGGATCTCAGCTTCTTACTGAGGTTGACCAGGGAGTTCCTCCAGTCATGGGATTTTACTCTTTTTTGCAACAGTTTCTTTCTTCTGTTGAAGAGATTGTTTATGGCGGAGGACCATCAGATTGGCTTCCTTTTTTTGGAAGATAACATCTTGGTTCTATTAGGGATAGCATGATCCATGCACTCGTGTAAGTGCTTATAAAGTGGATTTGTGTAGGATTCGGCAGTCATACCTCTACTGTCAGTCTGCATGGGTGTCATGAAGTTTGCCACTTCTGTCTTAAGAAGTGTGAAGTTGGCTTTTGAGAAGTTTTTACGATGGTTTCCCTAATTGGGGCTGGGGGTGGGATGTGGATGTCTAGGCTGATTAGCTTGTGGTCGAATCTGACCAATGAGGAATTAACCTCTGGTGTGGAACACCAGTTTCCCATGTTGGTAATGACCACGTCTAGGATATTGCTGCCCCTGGTGGGGGTGTGAGTAAGTTGATCCAAGGCGTTGGAATTTATGAATTCTAGAAAACGTTGAGCAAGAGAGTTGGTACATGAGTAGTTTTCCCAGTTAATGGTGGGGTAGTTTAAATCGCCCATTATTAGGGTGTTGGGCTGTACCCCAATACTTTCCAGTGTATCAAGAAATGAGGAGTGTGAATCCTGGGGCATGGTGGGGGGTCTGTAGCAAGCTACAATTTGGATTGCAGTCTTGCCCAGAGTTAGCTGCACGTGGATAATCTCGGATGCATTATGCTGTGCAACTAGCCTGGAGGTGTGGATATCCTTAATGAATATGGACACGCCTCCGCCTTTAGTGCTTCTTTCTGGGTTAGGTGGCCGAAAGGTGTGGTATGAATTGAAGTCTGGTAATGCAGGGGTGCTCTCTGGAGCTTTGAACCAGGTCTCTGTCACTGCACAGATGTCAATGTTCTCCATTTTAAGGAGTGCCTCGAGTGAGTGCATTTTGAGGTTTAGACTTCTAGCATTGAGTAGCATTACCCTCAGATTATGCTTGCTTGTACCCGTTACAGTGGTGAATTTGTCATTTGAACCTTGCCTAAAAAAGGCACTATAGGGGTGGCAAGAGCCTTAGCCAGTATCCGGAATCCTAAGGGAGACAGGTGCAGGCCATCTCTGGCAAAGCATTGTGGACTGTAGATAATGTCATCCCAGGCAGACAAATACTGGATCCCCTTAGAATGACACCAGAAGCTTAGCCAATTGTTGAAGTCAATCATTTTGTCCTTGTACTGTGGTATCATTCTGAGTGATGGCAGGATGCTACTCAGGGTTAGGGTCATAACTGCCTGGGATACAAGATTGGAGAGCTCCATGTCTCTTTTTATGTAGTCCAGGGAGGTACGTCTCAGGTCATTCACACCAACATGGACAATGACAGTGTCATATTTGTTGTGGAGTGACCAGAGTACATGCGTTGTGGCGGATCCTGGCACCTGACAGGCAGCTGACAGTAACTTTCCCCTTGTTTAGTCTAGTGAGTGGAACATCAGTGTGCCTGACTATAGAGTCACCTATGACTAGAGTGTTGGGTACGTTGTTATGCCTTATGGGCTGTGGCTAAGTGGCACAATGAGTTTGTGGGCTATGTGTCATTCGGGTTGTGTTGGGGGGTGGAGTTTGCTTGTGTTTATGCTTTGGATGTCCCTGATGCTTGGGCAGGTTTTTATTGAGAGCCTCTGCGAATGTAGGTGTGTGTTTTGTGTTTCTATGTGTGTGTTTTGGTGGTGTAGGTTTTGAGGGACTATGTGATGAGTGTGGTGTGGTGCAAGTGTTTACCTTCTCCTCTTGACTGTCTAGTCCAGTCTTGGGTGAAGAGAGCTTTGCTTCCAGTTTGGCTATATAAGTGCATCTCACAGGTTGTAGAGTTGGGTGGCAGGAGGAGAGGGTTGTCTGTGTACATGAGGCAATTGCTGCATTGCCCCAAGATGCCCAGATTCATCAGGTAGACAGGAGAAATCACTGGGAGCTGACCCTTAAACATGCCTGGATAAGTGCTTATTTATTAAGTACTAAAAACTGCTCTCCACTAGACAAGTGAAGAAAGTTGAGTGCTGTAGTAATTTGCAGCTTATGTAGTGCTTACAATGAATTCTGAACAAGTGCCGAGTTCAAAGAAACTGATTTGAGTGCTGAAACTAGAAAACTGGCTAGTTATAAGAAAAAAACTAAGCTAGAAGGCTTCCCTCCAACACAGAAGGGCTTGGGGGCTCAGAATCCTACAAACAAGTCTAGACCACTTAACAGGAAAGGCAGGAAACCAGCTTAAATTTTTTTTCCTGTTTCCCAGATGCTCTCTTTGTACACAGGAGTGCCTGAATCAGAATATGATCTCACTGCACTCAGTTGAGTGAGCAAATGAGATGGGCCCAGAAGGAGTATCCAAACAAAAATTTACAAGAGGGGTGGGCAGTTTCAAGGCCACTAAGATTAACACCAAAACAAAAACAGGGAGGGTGGGTGGGACTAACCGAAGAGCAGAGTCAAAACTTCCAGTTCAGTTAATATTCCTGCAACACAGTTAAATCAATTTAAATACTGTATTATTTGAAAAAAAGTGCAGATAAAAGTAAATTCTCTTATACAGCCAGTTGAATAAAGCTAGATCTTAGCCGGCCAAAGTGGAGGTTTTTAAGCAGAAAATATTTCAAACTGTAATAGGCAAGGACAGGAAATCAAAGAATGTGGCTACCCCCACACCTGAAATTACAAACAAATAATAAAATTCAAGCAAGCACTGACTGAAGAGCAAAGTCAAAACTTCCAGTTCAGTTAATATTCCTGCACCACTGTTAAATCAATGTAAATACTGTATTATTTGAAAAAAGTGCAGATAAAGGTACTCATATTCTCTTATACGTCCAGTTAAATACAGCTAGATCTTAGCCAACAAAGCTGAGGTTTTAAGCAGAAAATATTTCAAAATGTACCACTTAAATAGGCAAGGACAGGAAATCAAAGAATGTGGCTACCCCACACCTGCAATTACTAACAAATAATAAAATTCAAGCCAGCACTGACTGAAGAGCAGAGTCAAAACTTCCAGTTCAGTTAGTAGTCCTGCAACACAGTTAAATCAATTTAAATACTGTATTATTTGAAAAAAGTAATATATAATATAATATATATAAGGGAAAACTACTAGAGTACTTGTTTGGGCTAATGGTTCATTTTGTTTAATTTCAGTGCTTGCACATGCATAGTCACACTGCTAGAGGGATCCTAGGGGAAAGGCTTCATTTCGATGTCAAAGTGCTTGTGCATATGTGGGCAATGTACTGGAGGGGCCTTTGGGGGAAATGTTTCATTTTTGGTGCCATAGCTGCTTGTGCATACATGGCCAGACTACTGGAAGGGTCATTTATTTAAGGGCTTTTACATACACAGGGAAAACTACTGGAGGGCTCATTTGGCCTAATGATTAATTTGATGATGTTTAAGTGCTTCTGCATACATGGCCAAACCACTGGACAGATCGTTTGGGTGAAACTGCTTCATTTCAGTGTCATTCAAGTACTCTTGCATACATAGGCAAACTATTGAAGGAAATCTTTCATTTTGTATCTCTTTTAATTGCTTGTGAATACATTGGTAAACTACTGTTTTGAGGGTAAAGATCATTAACCTATCATCCTTGTATTTCTTTAAATATGGCCAGTATGGTCAATGAGTTTCTTGGTTGCTAGCAGCCAATTTTTGATTCACATTAGTTGTTTTGTGTATGAATGAATGACAGGACAGAGAAGTATGCATGTGTAGACGTGTTACTTAACGGTTTAACATTTTACTGATTTAAGAAGTGATCATGCAGAGATAGCCTCCATCACATCACCATACTGCAGGGTAGGAAAAAAACAAATATGCAGTTAATGTGTTTTTAGTTTGTGTGTGTCAGGTGTTTATGGAATTTTTGGGTAATCCTGATATCAGGTGTAAGAAGATAAGGGTGGGGGTATGGTCATTATGGATACTATAGATTACTCTGGGAGAATGCTCAATTTACTGCACAGTGATCCTGCATATAGCAGTGTGTCTATAAATGAAATCAATATAGCCTATACAGCTATTAAAACTGTACTGGATGAGTTGATGCTATTTGATAAAATTCCACATGGTCTATCTGACTATCTCAGAGTTGACCACCTGGTTATACCCAAAATATTTGGAATTCCAAAAATACACAACATGAATAATCGGTTTCCTATGAGTTCAACGAACACGCATTATGTCGAATGCGTTTTCATCGACACATGTAGAGCGAACAGGCAAAACAGCGAAGCGGTAGTTCAGCAAAATTTTTCCCTGGCAAAGAAGTCGCTTGACCGCTTCGTTGTTTTGCCGTGTTCTGAAGTGTAGTGTGGTCTCTTGTCTGTTATAGCTCCCAGGCGTGATTGTGCAATAGTTACTGACCTTAGGGTTAGGGTGCAGGTTAAGGTAAGTGCATATGTATGAAAGTGTTTACGGTTGTATATTTTATGTTAAATGTATGGTTGAGTTCCGTGTGTGTGTGTTTTCAGTTGTTTATTTTTGTTTTTGGGGGAGGTAGAGTTAGGGTTAAGGTAAGTGTGTATGTGTTTGGAGCCGTTTATGTGAATGTGCGAGAGTTACTGACCTTAGGGTTAGGGTGCGGGTTAAGGTAAGTGTATATGGTTTAAAATGTTTGTTCTTTTTTCGTTAAATGTATGTTTGGGTTATGTGCATATGTGTATTTAGTTACTGGTTTTTGGGGGGATATAATTAGGATCGGGTATGTGTGTACGTGTTTGGTAGTGTGTAATGTGTTTTTTTTGTGGGGGTTGGAACAGCGATTTCTTTCCCTAGGAAAGAAATCGCTGTTTTTCGGATTCGACATTTTCAGCTTTCGCTGAAAATGTGTCGATGTAACATCGTTCGCTGTTTTAAGCATTCGATGTTGCAATATAGACCCGAATAATCTACCTATGCATCCAACTGTGGCTGCAAAAGGGTCAGCCACAGAACCATTGGCTACATTTAGACCAGAAACTGAATAAAGTATTTACATCTTTTCCACACATCCTGAAAGACTCATGGGACCTTTTGAAATAACTTGGACACAACTCAGTTAAAGATGAATTTCTACTAGTCACAGGTGATATACACAGTTTATTTTCCATGATTCCTCAAGATGTTGGATTAAACTGGTTTGAGGACCCTGTTAAACAATTTGGTGGGTTATCACTAGTTGACAACGAATTAGTGATCAAAATCATGGACCTGGTACTAACAATTTTATAACATTTGAGGGGAGTTTTACAGACAGATCCTTGGAGTAGCAATGGGGGCAGTATGCTCCCCCCAAAATTTGTCAATGCTATGCTACTCAAATGGGAGACTTGATATCTTGTTTAAGCTTCCCCTGTTTACAAAATGTACTACTTATTTCAGGTTCCCTGATGACTCTCATAATATGAGCTGGGTCTGAGGCAGAGTTTGTGTCCTGCATAGTTGATGTGCAGGCCAGTATTTCATTTCTTGACTTTACGTTCTCAAAGAATAGTGATGTAGTAAATGTTTTTGGACATCACTCTTAGAAAGGAGCCAAATTACAATTTTATTACAGAAGTATATAGGAAGCCAACCTTCTGTAACACCTTTTTGCATTTTATGAGTTGTCACCTCTTCCATCAAAGAGAGACATAGTCAAGACTCAGCACATCAGGATATCACGGTTAACTTCTGGGGATACAACATGTATTGAGCACTCTGACAGACCGGGGTCTATGTTTATAGACAGTGGATATCCAAGCACCTTGGTCAACAATATAAGGCAAGAAGTTTGGGCTGAGAGGCACAACAAATATGCACCCATTATCAAATGTGATTTGAACCAAATGGAGAAAGTAAAAAATAATATAGGTGACCTTAACCAGAAAAGGATGTTTTTGCATTATACTGTGAACGTCAAAGAAACTGAAAATATTATTTGCAAAAATTGGGTGCCGTTACAAGTTAATTCTGATTTGAAAGAACTGTTTTCAGACAGACCTATGTTTATTTATAAAAACAGGCCCAATTTTAAAGCACTTTTGAAAAAATCGAGTAGCCACAAAACTGGTATTGGTGTGACAAGGAAGTGTGGTCACTGTCCACAGTGCAGTTTTATTAATATGGGGTATAATGGTAGCTTTCCAATTATGTTCAATAACAGCGAAGTGTTTGAAAGATGGAACTGTGGGTCATAAAGGGTGGTATAACTTGCGCTTGTCCTGCGTTCTATGTGGGAAAGACAAAAATGCTCTTTATAGACATATTTACCAACACAATTACAGTATATAGCAGAATGACAGTAAGAGTGCTCTGGAAAAGCACCAATGTTTGTGTTGGTTTTAAAAGATTTACATTTTTGGTCTTGGAGCAAATTCAGTGTTCCCCATTCACAGTTGATTGGCATAGTACTAGCACTCCTGGTTTAAATGAATCTGTATCTATTAGTAGTAAACTAAAACGGAGGACTAGTAGTGTATGAAGTTTTATGTATGTATTTTTTTTTATATTTTGCACTTACAGTAAACTTGTCGTACATATTACAGTCACACAAAAATATAGCTATTTTAGCATTGTTTACTTCACCTTTTCCATGTAAAGTTTTTTTTAATGTGCATGGTTCTTTAAAGCAATCTATTTCCAAGGATGAGGCTGTTACCTGTTGATTGGTTTGCTTGTAGGTTTGCTATTAAGTGGATTCTTTGTGAGCTCACTTTTAGCATTTCTTTCTTTCTGATAATGTCTGTATTACCAGACAAAAGTGCACAACAAACATTGAATGCTTTTTACTTTGAGTGTATAAGTACTTAACTTGTGATTAAATGGAGAATTCTACTTCATCCGAGTTGTGAGATTGTTTGGTATATCCACTGAAGTGAATACAGACCTTTCAGAGTGTTGGGCAGCTGCGTTTGCCGATAGTTTTTGTTATTGTTTTTTTTTTTGCTATTGTTTATTTTTTTGCTTCCAGTTCCAGATAAACATTTGTTTTTTTTGTGTGCATTTTGTAGTTTTTATTCTTCACTGCTTGCTATACGACTCTCTCTAAGGCTGATATGTACTTGTACCTTTTATATGTCATTTAATATCTGCATGTTCATTCATCCCATCCATATTTGTGGTTATTTTTCTGTCTGCTCAGTTCTGCTACATTTCCTTATTGGTGGTTTCTTTTTTCTCGTTTCTTTTCATGTTATTCTGTGCTAGGGCTAGGTGGTGGCTGAAAAGGATCCAGAGGAATAGTCCACTTATTTTTTACTTTTAAAACAAAGTTTGTTGCTGAGCATTTTGCTGTTTTCCTTTCGATACTAGTGTACACATGAAGACATTGAAGATGCAATGTGTTGCATAGAAATTACTGTAAAGTGCTATATTGGTGGCTGTTGGGGAACAGAATAACCCCTTTTGGCTTGCCTGGGCCGCATTGAGTCTCATCTTGGGGCTGCATATTGAACTGTTTCACTGCCAGGATCGACCAAAGTCTACCTCGTGGCTCCACTGTTGGTGCATTCAAGTAAGAAAATTAACATAGCTGTACAGAACTGTCACTTGTTTTTAGTGGTGTTATTGTATGTCTGAGTTGGAATGCATTTATCTTTCCAAATTCTTGTGTAAAATGGTTAATTTATGAATTTTTTTTAAACGGCATGTGCTCAACATAATTTCAAAAGAAAATAGAGCCTAAAAAAGAAAAAACTGCATGAAGGAAGAGTGTTCAGTGGAAAATGGACAGATGAGTATTATTTTATCGAGACAAATAAGGCACTATGCTTAATATGTAGGGAAATCATGTCAGTTTTCAAAGATGACAATTTGAAAAGACTATGTGCAAAAATATGCTGCCAAATTCAATGCATTTCAAAGACAAAATAGCGTACAAATAGACTTTCATCTCAACAAAATCGTTTTTTAAAAAGTTACAACTCAAACTGACTCCATTATAAAAGCTAGTTATGTGGTAGCAAATCTGACTGCAAAAAAATCAAAACCATTTATTGATGGTGAGTTTATTAAACAATGTATGGAAAACGTGGCAGATATAATTTGTCCTGATAAATAGATTTTTCTAAAATTGTCTCACCAGACTATAACCAGGTGAACAGAAGAAACAGGAAAAGCAATCTAATGAGATTTGGAGAGTACAGCTGCTATTTCAAATTTTAAGCTTTGGGGGTAGATGAAAGTACTGATACTACAGATACAGCTCAATTTGCCATTTTATTAGAGATATTGTTAATGAATGTCAAGGAAGAAATGGCTTATTTGGTGCCATTAAAAGACAACTAAATCTCTTGATATGTTTGAAGCAGTAAAAATTAACATTAGAGATTTTCTTTCACCTTTGACAACATATCTGATACAGTCTCTGAAGGTGCACTGGCATTTGTTGGTAAAAAATGGGGACTTATAAAATTAATAGCAAATGAAGCAGTTGCCACCAGAAATTCAGGTTTGAAGAAGTATCACTGCATAGTACATCAAGAAAATGTATGTGCAAAAGCTTTAAAAATGGATAATGTCATACAGACAGTCATCAAAGCTATGAATTTCATAAGACCCATGGGACTGAATCATTGCCAATTCCAGGACTTCCTTAAAAGTATGGACATTTATTTTGGGGATATCATTTATTTTTCTGAAGTAAGATGGCTAAGTGGGGGTAACATGCTGAAAAGATTTTATAATTTGAAAACAAAATAGAGTCATTTATGGAATCAAAAGGAAAATCTGTGCTGGAACTTGATGAAAAATGGCTCATACAGATTTAGCATTTTCGGTGGATTTGATCACTCATTTAAATGAGCTAAAAATTAGACCTCAAGGTAAAAATCAACTTATCTGTACTATGTTTCAAACCATAACAGCATTCGAAAAGAAACTTAAATTATGGCAAGCTCAAGTTATGGCAATTAATTTTATACATTTTGATACATTGGCTAAACATAACCCTGTGAATGAAAAATATGCAGCCTTGCTTTCCGTTTTGATACAGGAATTTCAGAGTAGGCTTCAAGACTTCTGAGCAAATTAATGTTTTTGGTATATTTGCAACTCCATTTTCAGTCGACACACATACATTACCTGCAAATTTTCAAATGGAATGTATAGAACTGCAATCAGATATTCAACTCTGAAGAAAAATTTGATTACATCTCTTTACAAGACCTTTATAAAACCTATCTTCCCAGAGAAAAATATCTCTTGCTTCACAATTGCGCCTTATTCAAGTCATCAATATTTGGCAGTACGTGCATCTGTGAACAACTATTTTCAAGGATGAAGTACTTGAAGAGCAAAATTAGACCAAACATTTCTGACGAGCACCTTGAGAACTCACTAAGAACTGCAACCACTTCTATCAAACCAGACACTGATGCATTAGTTTCACAACAACAAGGTCAAATATTCCACTAGTGACAACACCTACTGCAATGGAATTGTAATCAGAATAGATGAGCACCTTGAGAACTCAGAATTCCAACCACTTCTATCAAACCAGACACTGATGCATTACTTTCACTGAAACAAGGTCAAAATATCCCACTAGTGATGACACACCTACTGCAATGGAATTGTAAACAGAAGAATAACTATCAATGAAAGCAAAAGAAATAAAACACTGCCAACTGCCAATGATTAAAATGGCTGATTACAGTCTCCTACGGGTTTATTACCGGCTGAACAGGAATCATAATTAAAAAATATGGCTACTTGGACATGCATTCTGGACAGACATATGGACATTAAAGGACATGACAGAAGGCATGGACATCTTTAAGAAACCAGCAAAATCAAGAGGTATGATGGAAGGTTTTGATATCTGTTTATCTGAAAAAAAAATATTAACTAAGATGTTAACGGTTAGAGAGAATTAGAATTTTAAGGCAACTATTAGGCATTCATCACTTGAATGCACCTACAGTAGGAGTCAGGAGGTCAACTTTGGTCTCCCGTGGCAGTGAATCAGTTAACTATATGATATATTTTTATGTGTGGCCCCAGCAAGCCAAAAGGTTGGACACCCCTGCACTAGACAAAACACTGTGCCAGAAGTCTTCATAAAGTCTGCTTATTCAACCGCTTTAAAAGAATAGTGTTCTTTGCAACCATGCCAAGCAACTCGCACACCTGGAAACACTTTTCCAAACTGATTAACTTGTCTTGGCCAGTAGCACACACCATTTAACAATGGTACGCTGCAGTCAGCAGTAATGGCTGCTTTGACTACACACTGCTAGTGGGTTACACCCTAGGTTCGAGTTCCCAGAGCTCTTCCTACATAATATGCAATTGTAGTCAAGTCACATTACTAGGAAGAGTAAAAACTACTAGATCACCTCTAAAAACTGTACTTGCAACTACTCTTACCTTAAGAGATTATTAAAGGCAGAAGGAAATAAAAGGGAACTGGGTAAGGATAAAGCACCGCAGGGGCTAGTAAAAGCCCACTCAAAGAAAATATCCAATGAGAAGCTTGAAACAAGGGACGGGGAAGAGCACTTTTCACTACTGCCAATATCCTTATAAGTAAAATCACAAGTAAAATGAAATTAAACTTGACATAGAAGAGTTACTTAGATTTTGTTTGCATAAGTGGCATTTTGTATATAAACAAATGCATGCAATGGCATTCCAACTTTGGGGGAAGAAAGATTACACAAACTGTTATAACCTACTCTGAAGTGAGCAGCTCACACACACAACCACTTAGTAAGCTAGCTGTACAATGCCCAGATGCCAGGAAGTTCTCAGAGAAAGGCCAAGGTAGAGATTCAGTGAATCTGAAACTCAGAAAGTAGTCAATTGTTTGACAGCTACCCCTCAAATAAAACATGTAAAACAACTGCCTTGAAGAATATGTGAATATGATATCATTTAGCATACTGAACTATCTCAATCTCATGGTTTTCCACTGGGAATGCTAAGGAAGTTACTGGAGTTCACCTTAACCTCAGTTTCATGGAATTCCGTTTCATTTAATTCAAAAGTTCATCATATTCTATACTTAGCTATCATGGCTCATAGGAAATATTAGCATACTGAACTATCTTAATCTCATGGTTTTCCCCTAGGAATGCCAAGGAAGTTACTGGAGTTCACCTTAGCCTCAGTTTCATGGAATCCCGTTTCATTTAAGTCAAAAGTTCATCATATTCTATACTTAGCTAGCATGGTTCGTAGGAAATACAAAGCAACTTGAGTCACAAGACCATTTATGTTTTTGCCAACACCCACTCTCAAGTTGTATACCCCATCTCAGGAAGGGCAAAGTAGATCAGTACTGAAGTAAATTTATAGGTAGCCATCCAATCATCCAGTTGTAAATTAAAGGATGCTAGGGTGTCACTTTGAACTCACATAAGTCATCTGCTCCAGCATTGGGTTAGGCACACAGTAATACATCTCTCTCTGAATAGCATTATATTCAAGTGCTGGTGGCGATACCACTGGAGTTATACGACTCAATGCATAGGTCATCCAAAACAGCCCATTAGAAATTGAGTAAAGGGATAGTACTTCAAGCCTTTCCTGGTAGTTCAGGGATGTTAGTCCAACTTCTAGGGCCTTTCCAGTTTCTTAATATGTCTAGAAAGGTAAATCCCAAAGGGGTGTGTATACCAATTGGCTATCTCCCTCACCACTTATGGATTTACTTTTAAAGATTATGTGTACATTTTTTTTACACATTTCTTTTTGCTGTAATTATCCTCTCATTATGTAAAGTGGGCTTTCTGATTATAAAATAGATTTTATTTTAGTTACTTCAGTAGAACTATTCTTATTAAATATAGTAAACTTGAATATTATTGTAGGCTGAGCAGCTGAACAGATGTTCTTCATACTGATCACCGCTGCAGTAGCTTTAGCTATATGGATTATATCTTACCAAGTATATAACAGCCAGCTTCCAAAGATTCAGGGCACCTTCTATGCACAAACTGTCAAGCATTTGAGATAAGCTGAACTGAAAGACAAGTTTAGCTGCAAAGCACTAAAGAGTACACTGATGCTTTTGATGATCAAAGGTCAGCATGTGCTTCTTTTGTTTAACAGATAAGTCCCCCATGGGGAAAAAAAACTTCCATTTTCTTATGTTTTATTACTTTCCTCTTCAGGAAAATTATTTTAAAGCTAGGAGTGTTGTGTTTTAACAGAATGCCTTGAGACTGTAACATGGTTTTAATTATTAAACAGAGCACTTGTTTTTTTCTGTCAGTTTTATAGTGTAAATTAACCAATACATATTTTCTGTGGAGAAATTGTGTTTAATTTTCCATTGCGGGGTTGCCATAGTGTTTGAAAGTGCTTTCTACTATGTTGTTTTTTTCCTGACAAAAAACATTTCTGAACTTCTAGTTATACTGGCATTTGCGGCTTGCCTTCCCTGGGAAAGCAGCACCATTTTTGGTTTGACCATGGGACAGATAGTCAGTCCCATGGAAGATCCTTCTTCCAGTCACATTAAAGAAAAAGTTAACAGCCTTTGTCACCACAGCAGGCTAGCAGTCAGCCACAGTTGGGTGACTGCTGTGGCCATTTGTTGCACCTCAGACCACTCTTCTTTCACCCCAGATCACTCTGGTGTATCACCTACCAGCAACTTCCTCGGCAGCTGTTAGAGTCCCCTCAGTGGGCAAGGTAGAGCCACTCTTGATGGTCCTGGGAGAGAGAACAGGGAAAGTTTCCCTGGTGTGTCACAATGCTGTGCCCATCCCTAGGGAAGCCTTAGCAGCTTCCATTAGTAACACAATTGGCCCCATTTTTACTGTTAAAAAAGAACAGAAAACCAAACATGTATCTACTCCTCCTCAAATTTCTTTGGATAGGAATAGTTTAGAGAGTGGCTAAGGGTTTAATTCAGGCTATTGAGCCTTCTTGTAGAGAAGTTTCTGGTAAAAGAAAGGAGTGTGCCTCTTTTCCTGAAGGGATTCAAGACTTTAAATCTGAACATTAAGATGCAGGGATAAATTCAGGGTTTTGTCCTCAGATTTCTGATTCAGACTCAGCAGAGAGCTCAGTTTCTTTTTCTTCCAATGGGAGGTTCCATTCTTCTGATACTATTGCTAGACTGTCCCAGTGCTTTCAGTAGGAGAACACTACTGTTTCTCAGTCCCAGAAAAAATACTACGAGTTGTTACTGAAAGATTTTCTAGAACTTACACACATTTCTCCTGTCCTGTCTGCTTTACGGGACATGTGCCTTACTGTCTGCAATTTCTTGATGTATAAAGTTCAATATTTTTAATTTTTATACACTATTCCAAAACCTGACCCAAAAGCTATAAACTTACTGGACTCCACCGCTGCTAAGCCAATTAATTCCAATCATACTCTAATAATGATGGGAAAACTCTTGATAGGTATGGGGAAAAGTGTATACTTCTGCAACTTTGATTTTCAGAATTTTAAAGAAATGTCAGGCTCATATGTTAAAGTTTGCTCTGTCATATTGTGAAAGTATGAGGAATGTTTTATCTAAAGTTTCTTCTTGTGAAGAAAAAGACTGCTTTAAATAACTTAGTTTCTTCCACTGTGCAGGTCACTACTCACTTTTTGCAGTGTGTACGACTTCTTCCAGGGCTATGGCCACTGGTAAGGTTTGCTTGGCTGCATTCTCAGAACTTCCCAGATGATGCAAAAAATGAGGTTTAAATTCTCCTGTACATAGAGATTTAGTGTGTGGTCCCTCTTCTGCAGAGAGGTGATCAAAAAGTATGATGAAAGGGGAAAGCTGATCCAGGGAATCTCGAAGATTTTTCCTTTCCCATATTGTCAAAGTGATTTTCTTTCATCTAATCCAGTTTTGGAAAAAAATGGAATAAACAATATCAGCAGATTTCAGGCAAACGGATGTTTAAGAAGTGGCAAAGAGGTTCCAAAAATAAGTCTCAAAACTCCCTAAAAAAAAAGGACAGTCCAACAAATCTGAATGACTCTTCAAGAGACATTGTGACCCCCTCCGACCCTGGCCACTCTTCTCTTCCAAAGTCTGAATCTCCATTTTTCTTTTTGACAGCAATTTGTTTCAAACAAATGGGTTCTGAAAATCATTCACTGGGGTTACAGATGGCAATGGGAGGAAACTCCTTTCCAGGGGTTCATTCCTCATCCTGCAGATCAGACACTTTTGTTTCCACCTAGTCATTACATGCTGTCCCAAGGAGGGATAGAACCAGTTCCTCCTTACCAGGTGGGAAAGGGGTTTTACTCAAGTATGCTCCTTCTACCAAAGAAAGATAATGCTTGTAGACCGGTTCTGTATCTTTCTTTCCTACACCCATTTGTGATAGTTCCCAAATTCAAAATGATGTCACTTCACAACCGGGTACCTCTTCCTTCTCTTTCAAGTTTCCTGGTAACACTAGA
Source organism: Protopterus annectens (assembly GCF_019279795.1). Taxonomy (NCBI): domain Eukaryota; kingdom Metazoa; phylum Chordata; order Ceratodontiformes; family Protopteridae; genus Protopterus; species Protopterus annectens. The sequence continues at coordinate 388,791,006 of NC_056748.1, read as the reverse complement.
CATAAAAGGATGCTTACCATCACATTCCTATTCATCCAGGCTTCAGGATTTCAAGGTTTTGTGTTTGGATCATATTGTCATTTCTCTGCTTTACTCTTTGGACTACCCACTGCACCAAGAATGTTCACTAAGTGTCTGGCTGCAATTATAGCTCACTGCAGACTAAAGGGTATCCACATTTTTGCATATTTAGAGGTCTTGCTTATCTTTGCAAAACCTTTTTCAGAATGTTGGTGATCTCTCTTGGGTGAAAGATATCTTGCATAAACTGGAATTCCAAGAGAACATTCAAAAGTCTTTCTTGACACCCTCACACAGGACCATGTTCCTGAGACATCAACTAGACACTGCAGTTCAAACACCTTTCTTCCACAGGAAGAAATAGATCTTTATTTAGAATTATTTCTAAGGTTTTATATTCAGACTATGATCACTGTGAGAGAATCCCTTAGGATTCTGAGTCTCATGGCATCTAGGATTCTCATTATACCCTTGCCAAGACTCCACACAAGAAAGATACAGTGGTATCTAAAATCACTTTCGTCCCAACATCAACACCCTTTATCTTTTCAGATCCCAGAACTGGGGTTTGAGACACCAGATATCCTTAAATCCAGTTCTTCCCTTCTCCCTCCCCTCTCCAAAGCAGTCAGTCACCACAGACACTTTGAACTTTACTTGGGAACAGTTTCAGGAGGGATAAAAGTGCAGTGGGTGTGGGACACCAAGGACAGATGCAAGCACATAATTATCAAGGATATGCTTGCCCTGACCAAGGTACTCCACTCTCAATCATCTTTGGTCCTTAGGACCTCTTCAATTGGTTACAGACAATACCACAGTCACTTGGTACATAAACAAGCAAAGGAGAACCATGATGTATTCCCTTTGCAGACTAGCTTGGGATATAGCTTCACAGCACAATCATACTCTACAGGCATCCTACATTCCATCAGACCAAAACTGTTTGGCAAAGAAGTTGCTCAGGACCATGGCAGACCCTTATGAATGGGGGTCTTCCAAGATTTGATCCATCTATGGGGAGTTCCTCAAGTAGACCTCTGGCTTCTCTCTGATGAACTGGCAACATTCTGTTCCAGGACTCCATGCAAGAAGACCTGGAAGACAAATGCCTTTTCTTTGGGCAGGAATGTTCCTGTATGCCTTCCTACCCTTTCCACTAATATCCCTGGTACTTCTGAAGATTCAGAAGAAATCCCCCAAGATCACAGTAGTGACTTCCTTTTGGCCCAGGCAACTGTGATTCTCCCTTCTTTTGGATATGGTCAGGGGCAATTACAAAATTCTGCACAGAATAGTTCAACTCTATCCCATTTTCTATAGGGACAGGGTTTCTCTGATAACTAACTAAAGAAAAGGGGTGTTTACACCCAGACATCAATCATCTTCAATTGGCTGCCTGGATGATATGGTCTTAGTTACTTTAAGGCACCCATTTTTGAGGATGAGCAGCAGGTACTAATGGAAGCAAATAAGCCTGCTACTAGAAATTCATACATTTAGCAAATGGAAAAGGTCTTCTAGTTGGGTACCAACAACATAACCAGCACTCATTTGGGATTAGTCGTTCTCTATTTTATAATATTTGTGCGAGTTACTCTCCTACGGCCTTTCTTACTGCTCTATCAAGGTTCATTTATTGGCCATTTCAGCATGTCTGCCCATGGATCCTCCTATTGTAAGGCAGTCTCATGTTAATGTTCTTGAAGGGATTTTGCATAAAAGGCCTCCAAGTAAACTAGTGGTCCCTCCTTGGGATCTTAATAGTGTGTTAGTTGCTCCATTTGAACCAGCTACTATGTCAGATTTAAGGTTCTTAACATGTAAAACAGCTTTACTGATTGCTCTGACCTCTGCAAGACTAGTATCTGAAAAAATAACAGCAAAGCCAGTCAGTCCAGCAGGAGACCACAAGCTTAATAATCCACAGTAGTCAACAGGTTGGTTAAGCGCTTTCGTCTGAAACAGCAGACATCTTCAGAACCATTCCGGTTAATCAACAAACAGCTTTAAAAATGTACCTTGTTACAAACGTATCCCTCCCATCATCCATTAAATAAACATTCAACTAAAACTCAACCAGAAATGCAAAAACATGAGGATTTCACTAATAAAACTGTTTTTACATAAAGTAAAATAAAATGGTTATAATACTTGCATAGCTCTTCTTTTTAACTCACTAGATATGGAAATATTATCCATTTAGCCCCAGTGGATCTGTAGCATCAAATCTTAACTGCCACATAATTTCCTTATGTAGCAGTTCATTTTCCCAGTCTCCCTCTGAGGGTTTCAATAAAATTTGTTCTAAAATCAATAACAAACTTTTTGAACTCTTTACAGTAAACAGAATGTCTGGCTAATAAGCTCATATGTTGGTACTAGACCATCGGCCCTAGGGCCTATACAAGTCTAGCCATAACAATTCCCTGGCTATTTCTTCCTACACTATTTACTTCCCTGGACCCCAGTCTAGCAGGGTGACTGACATGACCCCTGGGGGTGAATTTCCTCTCTCTCATCCAATCGTCAAGGTTCCTTTTGAAGAGGGCCAAAGAGGCACTCTGCTTGACATGTATGGGCAGTCTATTCCAGAGTCTGGGGAGTCTCTGGGTCAGGAACCTATCCCTCCAGCATGTTTTTGTTTATTGTGATGACAAGGTTTAGATCCCTGGAGCGTGTGGCTCTGAGGGAATGGGATTTCTTTAAGTGTAGCATGTCCAACAGCTCTGGGTTTGACATGGCCTTGTATGTTAAGCAGAGGTCGCCTCTGAGTAGACGATACTAGACAGAGTACAGCTGGAGTTTAAGGCGGTCAGCATAGGGCATCTGCTTTAGGCCTGTGATTCTTTTAGTGAGGTATTTCTGCGGCCTTTCCAGTTGTTGCAGATGTCTTGAGAGGTACATACCAAATGGGGCGTTGTATTCTAGAATGGGTCTAATGAGGGATGAGTACAGTGGGACAATGAACTCCTTTTTTCTGGATGAAAAACCCTTTTATCATTTTTCTTTATCCTATACAAATGCTAGTATATACGTTGCTTGAGTGAATTATTCATTTTTTTAATTTAAAATGCGTTGCAAGTACAGCATGCAGCTAAGTAGATATTTTCTGTGCATTACAATTCAACACCACACATCCGTCCCATAATTTAATATTTTCCACTCTATCTCCATTCTTGTTAATATTAATAAAAACTACAATATGAACAATGTTCACATTTCTTAGTCAACGGAACGTCTTTCATGGGACCTGTCCTTTCCAACATTACTTTAAAATTTGATTTATCCCTATATGTAAATGTTGGTCGGGTGTTGAATAAATGACAAGTATCACTATCTGACTGCAACAACATCCAATTTTTAGTAATAATTTTTTCAATCTCCCTTGAGTCAGTTGTATAGTGCCTAACCATATTGTCTGCACGAGGGGCATCACTGCATGCACCCATCCCTCTAGAGTGTTTTGGTCATAAACCCAAATTTTATGATAGGTGCAAATCTATTTTGTCTACCCATCCATACTTCTGAAGCTATCTTGTTTAATAATTCAGATGGGTATCCACGCTCACTAAACACATCCTTTAATAAGGAGAATTCTCTTAAACATTCCAAGTTGTCTGATGCAAGTGTTGATGCTCTAATCAATTGACTCCTAACAATACCTTTTTTCTCATGCATGGGATAGCAACTCATATAATGCAAATAAGTGTTGCAGTATGTTTGTTTCCTAAACCTTTGGTGTTCAATGTCCCATCTAAACCTCTAGACAAATTAATATCAAGGTAGTTAATTAGTCTCATTACGAACTAAATAAGAAAATTCTAAAAAGTCAGTACTGATTTGCATGTGTAAGTCTAGTATCCGAGTTACAAGCTCTTACAGTGAGTGAACCCTACCTCATTTCCCACAGGGACAGGGTTTGAGAACTAATCCTTCTTTTATGCCTAAAGTGGTATCCGAGTTTACTTTAAGCCAAACTATCCATTTCCCCATTTTCTTTCCTGAATCGAAAAATGAGGGAGAAAGGATACGCCATACCTTGGATGTCCACAGACAACTCAGATACTATATTGACAGAACTAAATCTTTCAGATATTTAGATAAACTGTTCATTTCTTGTGAAGGTAAGAAGGGACAACTTGTGTCAAAACAGACCATTTCCAAATTGTTGTCTAAGGCTATTACTTTTTGTTACACTCACCATGATAAATCTACTTCAGGCAGGGTCAAGGCCACTCAACCAGGGCCTTGGTTTCATCTACAGATTTTTAGATAGGGTTGTATTCTAGAAGTTGCTACTTGATCTTCTGTACACACTCTTACAAAGCATTATAAGCTTGATTCCTTCTCTGGGTCTAGATCAATTTCTGTTAAGACCATTCTCCAGGGGCTCCTGGACCCTTCTCCTTTCATGTCCCAAATATAGATAGCCATGATAATCTACTCATACAGCGAAGGATACTGCAACAGTGATCAATAAGAACGTAGTACAGTTGTACAAGTTAAACTTACTGTAACAGTAGATGTTTGAATGATTACTGCTGTAGTTGCTCTCTCTATCCACTGCCCTTGATTTTGGTGCATTTTTTTATGGCAGGGTGTGGACATTTTTTTTTTCTTTTTTATTCCTAACATTGCCCCTTCAAGGGTCAGTCTCCCTCAATCTGCTGGCAGGAAAACTCTGTACGGCTTGTTGCCCAAACTTGTCTTTTAGCCTGCTCATCTCCAACTGCTTGACAGTTTGGCTGAGTTGAAGTGCCATGAAGCTTTGGAAGCTGGCTGGCTGTTTTTATCCTTGACAGGATATAACCCATATAGCCAAGGCTACTGCAGCAGTGATCATTCTACAGAGTTGTACTTTACTTCCTAATTCCATGTCATGTGACCTAGAATTCCAAACGATGCAATTGTTGGTATATACAGCTTGACAGTCTGTATTAGTTAGGCATTTTCTGTAGTCTAACAGATTTCAACATACACATTCAGCACAATAAAATCAGTCAAACAATAAACCACCAAATAAATGCAGTACTATTCCAAGTAAAAACAAATTAAAACAGAATAAGATTCTTTGTAAACTGAATAATAACCCCATGGTAGACAACTATTAGTGTTAGATCTATGTCACTATGCTGTATGCCAGAAGTTATACACTTACAGACTTACTGTCCAACCTCCACATTTCTTTATTGAACTCAACATTAGACCTGCATATCAAGTTGCTCAGAGTCCATTAACCCAATAATTGGTCTAGCTTCATCCCATTTTATTAATTCGTCATCTTTTATTGTCTGCATGCAGAATCTTGGTTATCTGTACTTTCTTTTCCAAGTAAATACATAGCACTTTTGTTCAAATATTTTTATTTGAAATTTTTTTTTTTTTTAAAAGCAATTAACTTTTACACATCAAAGAAGAAAAAAATTGTGAACTATTTACATACTACTTTTGGTCTTGGAAGTACCCTTAGTATCTGTTCCTTTGTGATTAGAAGGTGCAAGTGATTCTGTAAGTGGGAATTTGTGTAATTAAGACAGTTGCTTCAGGAGTAATGTTTGCACTAAGTTTGTCGTCTGTATATTCACCAAGTCTACTTGGTCTGAGTGGCCGGTGCTACTTTTGATGGATTCAGAACATTTCTGGGTGTTATTTCTTAGCTTCCTAATGTTAAGTAAATAAGGGCATAATTATCCTTGGCTTCAGGAGCTAATTTAACTTAACTAGCCTTATTAGCACCAACAGAGGCTTTTTCTTCCTTACCAATATTCTTGATACCATCTTTAATATGAGGAAGTTCAGATCAGCTCTAAAGTTAAGACAAGTTTATTTAAGCTGATAGACCACCAAGGTGGTTTGTACTTAAGCTTCCCATTATACTCTTGGCTGTAATATGGACAGACAGATCTTTGCACTTATCTACATGGAAAAAGAACTTTGTATAAATACCAGCCGTGTCACTGTCAGGTCTGTGAAGTGAATTTGGATAGCTCACCACAGCGTTTGAGGAATTTTGGCCATTTTAAATCCTTGATGTCAGAATTAAATGACTGCATAGGTTTTAGAGCTTTTGAAAGAAAAGTTACAGTTTTACTGCCAGACTTAACCAGGGATAGGCAAACTAGGAGTGGTACATATAGTGGCTATATTAGTTAGGAACAGGCTAAGAACACTATACCCTTTCGTTGGTTTGTTACCCATCTGTTCCAGGGAACTCAAGGCTCTTAAGTCTAAGAATATTTAGGCTTACCCAACTTTGAATGTTTAGCTGCTTCAGTTTATTCACAAGTAGTTGAAATATGCCATTAAAAAGGGTGTTTTTTTTTTTGTAACATTTCCTTGAGTACTTCTAGGAATCTTACTTGGTCATAGGTAGTTACTAGGCTTGCAGTCTAATGGACCACTGTGGAATGTAAATTACTTGCTCAAGGGCACACAAGGGCTGAGGGAATTAAACCCTTAACCACAGGAACTACAGATCACGGCTTCTCTTCTTTAGGGTAAGCTGGAGTTCAGTGAGCTCTGTTTGTGGGTCTTTGCCAATATATAAAGGTGACATGTCCCTTGACCAATGTGGAAACACCACTACAGTTTCAACTATGCCTAAGAGCATGGTAGAAGCAAATCCCAGGCATACAGAGCATGCTATCTTTACACAGGAGAGCCTCAAAATTAGGCAACTTGTTAAGACTTCTGGCATTAAGAAAAGCCACTTTGTTAAGGTCCACTTCAGGGATGGAAATGGCTATTAATATCCACTAAACTGGTATGCCCATTGGCTGGACTCTGCCTAAAATGAGGCACTATGGGGGACGTAAGGGCATTTGCCAGTATGCAGAAGACAACAAATGAGAGGTGCAAGTCACCCTTGACAAAGAAGGTTGGATTTCAATCACTTCATCCCACACTGACATACTGTATCTACCCAAAATGAAACCATATATTAACCCAACTATTGAAGCTTGTCATCTTTTCTTTGTATATACACATCATTCAGGGCAAACTAGGGATTCCACCCATGACCACTGACTTGCTACATTGGATATATGCATGGCAATATCAAACATGTTTCTCTGCATGTCCCTCAGGGTTGTGTATCTCAAGCCATTCACATCCTCAAGGGCCACCACTAAGTCATAATCAGAATCACATTTGTCAGGTGAGAGGGACTTTAGATCCCTCATATCATGGATCCTGGCATGACAAAGACAACTGCAACCCTGTCTTTGTGCAGCCTTGTGAATCAGTCAGTATTGTCAGACAATAGAGTCACCAATTACAAAGGTATCACTGCTTTTACTCAAGGAATTTAAGTTATGTTTGCAGTCTACATCCTTGTAATACTTTAGTATGTGTGACCATGGTGCTGATATGGTGGTAGACATCTGCTGAGACCTGGTTTTCTTAATCATAGGAAGCTTCAGTTGTGACCTTTTTACAGCCTCAGCCTAAGTCAGATTATTGTATTTGTAATGAGACGTGTGTGATACGGTTACTTGGTGAGAGGGATGTCTTCAGATTACATAGCTTTCTGTACCTCTCAAAAGTCTAAATTATTCATGTCAAGTGCAAGTTCATTATCTGCAAGCATATGTTAGTTTCTACATGGCGTGAGAGCACCAAATGCTATACGGCTGCTAACAGGTTTACTTTCCATTTTGTAAGTGGGCCTTAGATTTAGTGTCGTCAAAGTGTTTAAAATATACTGCGTGGAGCCTTGCTTGGTGTAGGGAATAAAAGGAGCACTAAAATAAGCAAAAGCACAACTAATTCTAAGTATAGCCACACACCCACTCTATGACAACAGAGCAGCTGGTACAGCCAGTACTACAGCAATAAGGAGTAGACACTCTACTGGGAATAATTCCGTAATACTGAGGGGCACAGCTCATAAGTAATGGTGGTCCAGAGCAAAAATGCTCTACCTACAATACCACTGCAAAAAAATGCTCGACTAGCGGTTTACAGCAACATTTAGCAATGCAAATACAGTGAACTGTTCAATGAGCACATGACCCAATGGCTGAACATCATACAAGGTAGCAGCTTCGTGCAGCTTTCAGCAATACAACTACAATAAAATGTTCATTGAGCATACTAACTAATGTCTGAACACCAAACAAGGCTGTCTAATCTCTCCAAGAGTGACTGTTGGAAAGCACACCAGCTATTGTGCAGTGCCACCTACAGCAAACACTGCTTGCATCTCTATGGCACACAAACGAGCATGATGGATAAGAAACAGAAACCCAAGAAAGCCAGTCAGCAATCAACTTGCTGGCCTAGAAAAAAGACCCATCTTAAGGTTCATGGCATTTCAATTCTGATGTGTATCACTGTTTTTCAAAATACATACAGTATAACTGACATCTCTGGTTGTTTTGTATGCTTTCAACAATATGCAATTTAAGCTCAAAATTCTTACTTCAGTAGTGCGATTACTCAAAGTGACTGTTCATTCAAAACATCTGTAACACTTTACAAAAGAATATTACACTCTTATGTGGAAAAGAAATCCTAAAGTAGGTGATATGAATGGGATGGTACTGGCAGTAAAAAAGTAATGTCCTTCGGCTTTTCCTAGTTAGGGGTCGCCACAGCGGAACTCCTGTTCGCTAATGATTGGCAGTGGATTTTTACAGTGCCGAGTTGCCAGCCCAACACCCAACCTTCAAAGAAGGCACATCCATTCATGCATGCACATACCTGCATGTCTTTATACATCACTCGACCACAGGAAGGACATGCATTTCCACACAGAAGGCGCTCCAGCAGAGAATCAAATGGGAGAAAGTACAGTTGTGTACACCTACTATATATGTAGATGTTAGAGTGTATTCACTGTTGCAGTCATCACACTTGGGTTATCTGCCTGCAGGTAGCACTCAGTCTTCCCGAATACCAGCGAATTAGTATTTCTGTGTCAGATGCTGTTGCTCCAGGACTGATGTCAGGTCGTCAGGGGGTATAAAAACAGGTAGCAGATGCCATTTCATCAATTTTTTTTTCCCTAAATGTCAGAAGCCCTCCGCCCCCAAATAGGGAGCTAAGTTATGGTGGGGAAAACACCACCAGTAAAAAATAAATACCAATACCCCTGAAGGGGAGAGTAATAACCAGGGAGAGAGAGAGAGAGAGAGAGAGAGAGAGAGAGAACCAGGGGGCTGGAGGGAGGGAAACAAGGACTGCAACAGTGAATACACTCTAACATCTACATTTATGGTATGTATACACAACTGTACTATGTTCTTCGTGTTTCACTGTTGCAGTCTTCACACTTGGGTGGATTCCCAAAGCTGAAGGATGGAAGTAGTCATGAAGAGTTAGGGCTGGCTAGTATGACTTGCAGGACTGCTGTTGCAAAACCTGCCCTGGATTTGGAAAAGATAGGCAGGTGGTAATGCTTGGTGAAGGTGCGTACAGAACTCCAGGTAGCAGCTTCCAGTATGTCCCTGGTAGGGACTCCCCTGAGAAATGCTGTAGAGGTAGATGTTGCCTTAGTGGAATGTGTTCTGACCCCCTATAGGTTTGGTTTCCCATGGTGCTTGTAGCAGAAATGGATGCAGTGTGCTATCCATTTGGAAATAGTTTGTTTTGAAATGGCCTTGCCCTGTTGCAAAGCTGACTAGTAATGGGTCAGATTTTCTGAAGGGCTTAGTCCTATCAAGGTAGAATCTGAGCTGTCTGTGCACATCCAAGGAATGCAGGATCCTTTCCCCTTTATTTTGAGGATTAGGGAAGAAAGTTGGCAAATGGATGAATTGGTTGAGAGCCACACTAGACACCACTTTAGGCATAAAGGAAGGGTTAGTCCTGAGGGAAACCCTGTCAGCATGGAAAATAATGAAGGGTTCCACAGCCATAAGTGCTTGTAGCTCAGACACTCTTCTAGTTGAAGTGAAGGCTAGAAGCAAGGCAGTTTCCAAGAGAGGACTTTTAAGTCAGCAGGTTCAAAGGGGAGAAGCGTGAGCTTCCCAGTACAAAGTTAAGGTCCCAAGCAGGGGTGGGCGCTCTCCTTGGTGGCCTTAAGCTGTTTGCCCCTCTCAGAAACTGTTTGATAAGAGGGTGCGAGAAGAGAGGTTGTAATCAGCCAAAATAGCTGAGGCATGTATCTTAATGGAGGAGAAGGACAGGCCTTTGTGGAGATCTGCCAAGTAATCCAGGATTAGAGGCAGGGAGGGCAGAGTTGTGTCCTCTCCTTTAGATGGAATCCAGGAGCAGAACCTTTTCCACTTATAAGCATAGGATTTTCTTGTACTGGGTCTTCTGGCTTCAAGCATGATGTTCAGCACCTGCTTGCTTAGGGTTGCTGGGGGAGAAATCAAGGAATAAGCCAGGCTGCAAGATTTAGGGTTTGCAGTTGAGTGCAAAATCTGTCCCTCCTGCTGAGGGAGCAGGGTTTGGTTTTGGTGTAGGTGCCATGGTGGCACCGGTGAGAGGGTGTGCAGGAGTGGGCACCATTGCTGGCGTGGCCAGTCCGGGGCAATCAGAATTGTCCTTGATCTGTCCTGTCTTATTTTGAGTAATAGTCTTGAGAGAAGGGGCAGAAGGGGAAAGGCACAGATTGAGAGATTTACCCACTGAAAAGAAAGGGCATCCACTTTCCAGGCCCTGCTGTGAGGATTCCTGGTGCAGAATTTGCTGAGCTGGTGGTTGTAGGGGGAGGCAAAGAGATCCACCTCTGGGGTCCCCCATTTCTGAATCAGAAGGTTGAAGGTGCTGGGCCTCCAATTGCCACTCACGTGGGTCTAGGAGATTTCTGCTCAAGTAATCTGCCAGTGAGTTTTGTTTGCCTGGCAAGAATTGAGCTTGCAGATAGACTTGCATGTCCAAGGCCATGTGCCACAGGGCCATGGCAAACCTGCAGAGTGAGTAGGAGTGGGTTCCCCCCTGCTTGTTGGTGTACCACATAACTGTGGGGTTGTCTGTTTTTATTACCAGTCGTCCTGGAAAGAGAAGGGATCTGAAAGCTGTCAGGGCATTCTGCACAGCTAGCATCTCTTTTTGGTTGATGTGCAGATGAATTTGACTTGGGCTCCACTGGCCCCGAATGCAGTTGCTGTCCATGCGTGCTCCCCAGGCATAGTCTGATGCATCTGTGGTTAGGGTCTGGGCAGTCCCTTGTTGTGGTTGCATGCTTCTGCCCACCAAAGGAATTCTGACCTTAGACAGGGAATGACAGAAATGACTGTTTCCAGGTCCTGGGAATGCTGGCACCAAAGACTTTTTAATTACCATTGAAGTTTCCTCATATGCAGTCTTGCATATGAAATTAGCAGTATACATGAGGCCATGAACCCTAGGGCCTGCAGTATTTTTCTTGCAGATAGCTGGGTTCTGGTGGCCATTTGTTTGAAATAGGCTGTCAGATAGACTTGTTTTTCTGAAGTGAGGAATGCCATCTGGGATTGTGTCCAGGCTTGCACCCAGGAATACAACTTTTTGACTGGGTACCAGTTTTGATTTCTATTCGTTGATGGTTAACCCCAAAGAAGTGAGAAGGTGTTTCACAAATGTCAGGTGCTGCAACAGCAATTCTTGACTGTCCGCCTGAATCGGGCAGTTATCCAAGTATGGGTAAATTTAGATATTTCTCTGCCTGCTGTATGCAATGGCTGGAGCCAGACATTTTGTGAAAACTCTGGGCGCAGCAGATAAGCCAAAGGGAAGTGCAGAGAATTGATAATGCATAGATCCTGCCCTGAAACAGATACTTCCTGCATGACTCCCTTATGGGGATGTGCAGATAGGCTTCTTTTAAGTCTAGGGTGACTAACCAGGCATCCTTGGCTAGCACAGGAAGAAACTGTTGCAGGGTAAGCATTTTGAATTTTGGTATCACCAGGAAGGTGGTTGAGAATTGAAAGATCCAGGATTCGGTGCCAAGAGCCCTATTTTCTGGGTACCAGGAAGAATCTTGAGTAGAATCCTTGACCCCTCTGTTCTACTGGGACCGGCTGAATAGCTCTGATATTGAGCAGGGAAGCTACTTGGCTTTGAGCCTCTGCCCACTGTTTTGGAGGAAGATCTGGAAACCCGCTTGGAGTTGGCAGTGAATGGAAATAAAGTTTGTACCCCTGGGATACAATGTTGAAGAACCACCGGTCCTGTGTGATGGACATCCAGTTTTTTGCATGAAGGGCAAGTTTTCCTCCCAGGGGCACAAGCAATTGGGCAGGGCTGGGGAGTGGGGTAAGGAAGTCATTGTGAGTTTTTTCTGTAAGGAGGTGGCTTACCACTCCTTGCTTTAGGAGTGGGGGGCACTCCATTGCTTAGTTCTCTGCATACTCTGAGACTGTAGTCTGGGTTGTCCATTTCCCCTGGGTCTGGTTTGAGAAGGCCTGGAGGGGGCTGGAAAGGACCAGTGTTTGGAAGGGCAATGCCTACTGAATCCAGGGGGGGTGCACTTGTAAGAATTAACAGTTTGCATAGACTTAGCTTTTTCTTCCATCTTTTTAAGAACCTCTTCTGCTTTGGTGCCAAACAAACCGCCCTTGTTCAAAGGAGCGTCTAGTAACTGATTTGACAAGGTCTGGCAAGGTCTGCTCCTTGAGCCAAGCATGTTCTCAGTACAGAGGACCAGTGACTGCTGCCTAGCAAGATGCTTCTAGGGCATCAAAGCCACACTGCAAAGTATGCGTACTGACTTGGCTTGCAGAGTGCATAAGTTCCTGCAATTCTTTATTTTCTGCAGAGTCTACAAAGGATGCCACTTTTTGTTTAACAAGTTCCATAATATGTCGCTGGTACTTCAGCATGTAAAAAATTCAATGCTCTAATAGCAAGAGTTGTAGAGGTATATACCTTCTTACCCCATATGTCCAAAGCTCTGGAATCCCTGACCGAAGGGGTGGGATTCTTGGCTGTAGTTGCCTTGATACCTTTAGGCCCGGACCAGACTTCAGTCCTGGAGCGACAGCATCTGACACAGAAATACTAAGTCTCTGGTATTCAGGCCGACTAAGGGCTACCTGCAGGTAGATAACCCAAGTGTGATGACTGCAACAGTAAAACACGGAGAACATCCTCTTGCTGTGAGGTGACAACGCTAACAGCTGCACCACCGCGGCCTTATCATAAACAAAAAAGATACTCTGCAACCATACTGAACATGGGCTTAAAAAGTCAACTTACAGGGTAAACCAATCACAGAGAATTATAAAACAAGACCATCAACATAGAATGAGATGTTGCTACTGCTGTGGAGCTACAAGGGGGACCTTGCAGGTAAGAGCCTTTCTAGATATCACATAGAAATCTCTTCTTAGAGCAAGGTCTACTTCTAGGCGCCACATTAAAAACACTTTTTCTAGAGTACTGTATGCATTTCTGGAACGATCAAAATTATGCCCATCTAGAGTTGTGTCCATTTCAAGAGGCCACGTGCCACAAATACAGATCCATTCTACAGTGTTCAGTTAGTATTCAGAACCATATGGTCCAACTAGTACTCACCTGCCAGCAAATGCAAACTTTGCTGTTGTACTTGCATACCCCTGCAGATTTTACATGTCATTCTCTGTTAGAAGGAATGGAAGGTAGAAATGTCACACTGTACCAAAATACTCAGAATAGACTGCAATGATGTCATTTTATGATACTTGACTCAGACATAAAATGTAGGTTACTGACTGTTAATAATCTACTACCATGCAAAACGGTTTAAAAGAAATAAGAAAAATGCCAGATACAACCGCTGCTTTCAAACTCTAAATATGAGATGCAGAAAGGACCCAATGATCAACCATAGGAGGTCACTAAAGCAACTATAAATCAATTCTTCATGCAAATGGCCATATCTAGCAAATCAGAGTACACCTGAACTAAGCAGGGCTGAAGGTGCATAATGCATATCAGCAATGAATCATTTGGAGGGAAAAAAAACAAAGTGCATAAATGTGCTGACAAGTCTTTAACAATGTAGTCAAGTACAATAAAATTCACTTAATAAAACCTACAGTGATGGACATCTGCTTCATATCAGCAAAACGACATGGCCAAACACCATTCTAAGAAAATATAACAAAGGCTAAATAACTGCATGCTTAAACCATACATGGCACTTCTCTAATTCTGTATACTTCAAGCACAGCCATCTATAGCTGTGCTCATGTCACATTGAATAAATACAGATCAATGCTGAATGATTTAAAAATGGCTGGGATTTTGAAACTACTAAGCCAACTGCTGCCTTCTAGCATGCACAGAAGGAAGCAATAAAAAAAGGAGAGAGAGACGGAGAGAGAGAGACAGAGAGAGAGAGAAGAATTCACTCAAGCATGACTGAACTTGGGATGATATGCCCTGCTAGTTTAAAGACCTTAGCAGCACCTTATCACAAAGTGAGCAAAATTGATTTTGCCTCTTACTTTCAACTTCCAAGCTTATTACATTTAGTATGCAGGGTGCAGGAATGTAAAGAGGGCTTTGTACCTTCTTAAAAATGTCTGCCTGAAGTGCTGAAAATGTAAACAAAATTGCTTAATAATATATTTCAGCAGTACATAGAGTCTGCACAGTAAAACAAAATCCAGTTAACACTATACGTCTGCAAAATGCAAGTACAGACTAGTCATAAAAACATATATGTTAAGAAAATGTAAACAAAATAAAAGTAGGGATGCTTTCTGTCATGGCATCACTGCATTATTTTTGCATTTACTTATACAAGTACACACAGACTTAAATAGGGTTTGGACGTCTGCCTTTGTCTGTAACTTTGTTGCACACACAGTACAAAGACTGCTTATGTGAGAGCAGATTTCTATGCACACACATTGAGGGCAACAGAAGTGAAGTAATACACTTTGTGCTCAGATGTCAAGGGGGTCTGTGAACATGTCTACAAGCCCACAAAAGTAAAGTGTTGTTTTTCATATGCTCAACAGGTGTACGCACATGAATATACAAGCCCACCAAAGTGAAATGTGCATAACATATCTATGCACACGTGTACAAAGCCAAGAAATTGATGTGCTGAGCTTCATGTACTCAACAGGTGCTGACAGTTTGTCTAAAGTACGGGGCACTGGGATGTCCCTAGTGAAGTGTCAGCACTCAGTTTACCACCACATGGGACACAAACAACAGCAAGTGCTCTTCAGCTCTGATCCAGCCCTATAATTTAAAACATCTTTCATGCATTCACCAAGTAAGCAGTTTATAAAAAATGTAACCAAGTAAGGTTTTCTTCATACCACTGTGAGATGCACAGCGTTAGGAAATTACAGTAAACAATATATGAAGAGATGTACATGCACAAACTGCCAGTGGGAGAGAAGCTTAACAGTCATCAAGACCACCCAATTTACAATTATCTCATCAGAAAAAGCTAGGTCCTTCTTCCACATCTGTACTTAGCAGACTGGGCTCTAGACATTCCTCTCCTCTAATTTTCTGTTTGGTGTATTCCTTTCCCTCTAAGTCACTTCAAAGCTAAACAGGGTATTGCCCCCAGCTTGACTACCTTCCATTTCTTTGAGAGAGAAATATGTAGATATCCTCTTAAAATCCTACTTCAAAATTCCAGCAATTTTCAGAACCTCGCCGCCACATCCTCCCAAGTAAACAGTTAGAATGTTTGAGTCACGAATCAGTGTCTCCTCCTAAAAGCACATTTATATAACCTTCCTTCTATTATCCTGGTCTTGTCTGTGCCATACTGCTTCAAAGCTCTAGTGACCCTTTTGTGTACCTCACTGAGCACGTGTATTTCCTATTTCATATATGACCCCACAACTGCATACACTGCTCCACTCTGAGTCATACTACTGTGTACAAAAGGAAAGTTCACTGTCCTTTTCCCTTAACACAACTCTCCTGGTATTGTAGCCTAGCATCAGCTTCATTTAAACCCTTTAACAAAAGCTGTAGGTTCACTTTCCCCCTGTTGGGCTCAACTCGGGTCCTTTTCCATTCCAATAACAATCAGCTGCATGTCACAGCCTGTAAACACTCCTCAACGCAAAACATAATACCCTGCATCGCCTGTTTAATGAACACAAAACATCATTCCTTCAGACATTGACAGATTTTTTTTTTTCCGTCAGCAGCTCCTCCCGCTCCCCTTCACACTGATGTACCAGTGTTTTTCTTTCTTTCATCTTAGAATTGTTACTGCAATCTTACACTCACTGTACTCTTCCTTTCAAAAATAATAGTCTAATTGATGTAATAAGATTTGAGCGCAACCGTGATTCTCAAAAATAAAAAGGCATTTCCCTATTTATAAACTCATTTAGCTAAAAAAAACGGAGGTGCAACGGTAGCGTTGTTGCCTCACAGCAACAGGTTCTCCCGTTAGATTCTCGGCTGGAGTGCGGGGAGTGCCTTCTGTGTGGAGTCTGCATGTCCTCCCCATGGTGGGTGGCGTTCGACAGACATGCATAAATAGGCGTGCCTACACTGAAGGTTGGACATCGAGCTGGCATCTCTGCATTCATGAAAAATCTACTGCCAATCATTAGCGGACCGGAGTTCCGCTGTGGTGACCCCTAACCGGGAAAAGCCGAAAGACAAACAGTTAAAAAAAACAGCTCATATCTTGGTTGCAGAACATAGGACCCAATAATAACCCATAATACACCAGATAAAGCTCACCTTTTTGATAACACAGTAAGGTTTACAGTTAGGGTGTAGGCTTGTGTGACAAGAAACAATGCTGAACAATTTTGGATACAAGTTTTAAAAAACTACAAAGCAAGCTGCTTCTTGTAGAATAACTCTAATGGCATCTGATAAAAATGATAAATTAATCATCTCATTAAAAATAAAATCCAAGAGTCTGGAAACTATCTGGCTTGAATTCAGGAATCCACAGATAGCAAATAGACTGTCTGCATTCCTTTCCTTTCCAAGTTATTCTAACCATGAAGGTTTAAGGTTGCATGCTTTGCATTTTTATACCTTAGTCTGCAAGGCAACATGTTATTTATGGTCTCCACAATAAGAACCATACAACAGATGCAGTTTCACCCTATAACCAAGTGAAACAGTGATATCAAGTGTAGAACACAGAATGCATTACTGCAACCAAAGAATAAATATGAAACGATGAACCTATAGCAAACAAAGTTTATTAGCTGCTATTCTAAATGAGTATTTCTAATTAATACACATGAACAGCAAAATATTCTCAAAAGAATTCATGGGCAGGGGGGTGGAAATAACATTTAGATTCTGTTCAGTTTACTAACCAAAAGAGCAGCAATACTGAAAGCTCAAACCAGATATGGCACAGCATAACGGCAATATGAAGTAGCTAAATATCTTAGTTTAAACAAATGCTTATTCATTCATTGGCTCTTTCCATCATTTATTCGAAAGAAAACACACTTGTTCAGTCAGCATGATGGCAGGGTTTATGAATACTACAAGATCTCTACAAAAACGACAAAGAATCTAATCCTGTATCACCCTGCTAGACATAGCACTGGATAATGCCTTGAAAGCTCAAAGGTTGAAAGCTATCACTAAATCCTATAAACCCTAACCATGACGAGAGATAATGAGCTTAGTGCCCAGGAAGCAAGCCAAGGCATGGGACAATGCAGGCAAACAGCTGTTCTAGCTCCAGGGAAGTACGAGAGACTTTCTGCCACAGCAGCACCCCTTTTAGAAACCTGAGATTATCCATGGTTACATACATAAGCAGACATTTATTTGATTTATATTTTGTTGTCTAGGTTGGTCATACCGGGCACTGCCAATTTTCCCAGGGGACTCGAGATATATGACAAGAGAGAGATAAATAGAAAAACAGTAACAGAAATGTACATAGAGAAATAACATCTCTAGAAATTTACAAAGATGTAACAGAAATTATGAAACCGAGAAACAAAACTTTGTGAAAATCTACACATGTAAAGAGCTGCAATATGTATTTAACTTTGATGTAGAAAACCTACATTGCTACAGTCACTTATGACATGGTAGGATACAGAGATGTAACCATGAAGAATGGACATGCATGACACAAACTAAGCATGCTACAGGTGCATAAATGTTGTGTCTTTCGACTTTTCGGTTAGGGGTCACCACAGAGGAACTCCGGTCCACTAATGATTGGCAGACAGATTTTTATGTGCAGAGTTGCCAGCCCTGATGCACAGCCTTCAACAAAGGTAGGCCCATTCACGCATGTCTCCGTGCAGAAGACGCTATAGCCGAGAATTGAACCGGACAGCGTCTTACTGCGAGGCTGAGGCGACAACGCTACCGCAGCACCACCACCGCAGCAGACATTAAAAGTTATAGTATGGCATGTTGTACAATATTATGTTGTACAGCATGAACACTGTGCAAGCAAAATGTATGGATGTTGTATGGCAAGGACATTTACAGTCAGCCCAGCAAGAAAAGTGCAACACTCAGAAAATAACGACATACAGCCTGGAGTGTCAAATGCCTGTTCAGACACTGCTCGTCTTCATCTACCCGGTATATTAGATAGGACAATGATTACACAAGTTTTCCTGCAAAAGGGGGGAGAACCCCCCCCCATGTAGTGATGTTGGGATGGTGGAGAAGGTAAGAAGGTAACAAGCAGATTGAACAGGTCCGACCAACAGCAGGGGAAAGGGCCAACACTAGCATGTGCTCTCAAGCCCCAACAGAAGTCCAGTTCTTATAGCATAGGAACAAGCTATATTAATGGGAGCCCTATGTACTTGGTTGCTTGTTGCTCTAGTCCCATTCATCAAAGGAATACAATACACAGCTACTTCAGTAACTAACGGAGCTACGTTATGTAGCTTCAGCCTGGCAAATGCTGCATTCTACTTTTACTGATGATGAATTGCAGCTGTGGGTTGAGGGCAAAGGCAGTATACATTTCTAGCATTTCTGCCTTAGAATTGGGGCTTTGCTAACTTTATTTTGTATGCATTTTTTTCCAGTAAGGATGCATTCTAATTCTTCTTTCAGCTTTTCCCCAGTTAGGGGTCGCCACAGCGGATCACCTGTCCACTCATGACTGGCAATGGAGCTTTATGGTGTCAAGTTTCCAGCCCAGCGCTCAACCTTCCATAGAAGGCACACACACACACACACACACCTAGGGCCAATTTAGAGTATCCAATCCACCTACAGCATGTCTTTAGGAGGTGGGAGGAAACCAGAGCACCCGGAGAACACCCACGCGACCACAGGAAGGACATGCAGACTCCACACAGAAGGCACTCCAGCCGAGGATCGAACCAGAGAACCTCTTGCTGTGAGGTGGCAATGCTAACTGCTGCACCATAGTGGCCGCCCAAAGGATGCATTCTAATTATTAAATTTTAATTATTTTTATAATGTGTGAGGCATCTTAAGGTATCCTAGTTTTTGCTGCACAGCTGCAAACTATTCTTAAGATTAAACCAAACACAACAAATGTTGTGATCGCAAGTCATCAGCTTTTCTGACATGCTTACATGTTTCCACATTGATATCAGGTATGGAACTGGCAGTTAAGTGTTGGTAAGAGCACCATCTACTAAAGTAGTGACACTGGATGGAGTCAGGAAATTCTGACTGGAAACTCCATGCCACGTCTTGTAGGCTGACATTCTGCAATAATACCAATCCTTTAAAACCATTCTCTCTCTCTTTATGGGAGCTTACACTTTTCTTTTATAAGAAATGAGACCCACTTACATTTCCCCACTTAAATGCACAATTTCATTGCAAATGCTTATCTTAGCCATAGGTTCATATGTAGGTACTAGGCTATTGGTCCTAGGGCCTATATAAGCCTAGCCAAATGTACCCTGGCTTTCGCCATCCAAGAAAATTTTTTCCTGTGCCACTGTCTAGCAGAGCCACAGAAGTGATCCCCCGGGGTGAATTTCCTATCTCCCATCCAATCAAGATTTTTCTTGAAGAGTGCTAATGAGGAGCTTTGTTTGATATAGATAGGTAGTTTGTTCCAGAGTATGGGAAGTCTCTGGGATAGGAATCTATCCCTCCAGCATGTTCTGTTTATTGTGGTGACTAGATTTAGGTCCCTAGAGCGTGTAGCTCGTAAGGATTGGGATTTCGTTAAGTGGAGCATGTCTAAAAGCTCTGGGTTTGACATAGCTTTGTGTGTTAGGCAGAGATCGCCTCTGAGTAGGCGATATGCAATGGAGTAAAGCTGCAGTTTTTTGAGACTGTCTGCATAGGGCATCTCTTTGAGGCCAGTAATCCTCTTTGTGAGGTATTTCTGTGGCCTTTCCAGTTGTAGATGTCTTGTGAGGTACATACCAAAAGGGGAATTGTACTCTATTAATGGGTCTAATGAGTGACGAGTAGAGGGGAACAATGACCTCTTTTTTTGTCCTGGATGAGAAACCTTTTCTGATGAGGTGTGCCACATAGGATTTCCTGACTACTGTGGCGATGTGATTATCAAAAGAGAGACTACTGTCCACCTGTGTCCCAAGGTCTCTTATCACACTTTTGGTGTTAAGTAGACTACCACCTATGTGGTAGTTCATGGGTACTGAGTTTTTACCAAAAGGAATGACAATGCACTTTTTGGCATTGAGCTTGAGGCCATGGCTTTGACACCAGGCATCTGTCTCAGCAAGGCCCTTTTGTAGGATGTCCACATCTTTTGGAGTTTTGATTATGGCTCCTAGTTTGCAGTCATCTGCGAACGTCATTAGCCAAAGACCTTCTGTGTTGGCCTGTACTTCAGAGAAGTAGATACCAAACAGGAGAGGACCCAGGACTGAACCCTGTGGTACTCCACTTGTCTGAAGCTGGATTTGGAGTCTGCTACTTTCACAGTGTGGGTTCTGTCAGTGAGCCAGTTGGCAACCCATCTTGTGACATAGGGATTTATACCTAGTTCAGTGAGTTTATCTAAAATTCCAGAGTGGGGGATGGTGTCAAAAGCCTTGGCGAGATCTAGATAGGCTGTGTGAACTTACCAATGTCATAAGTTCCATGATGATATGCTCCATAACCTTGCAGACCAGGCTCGTTAGGCTAATGGGGCAGTAGTTTCCAGGGTCTGTGGTGGCTCCCCCTTTGTGGAGTGGGATAACTGTCGCTGTGCGCCATTCAGTGGGGCACATAGCCTGAGGTGAGGCTATGATTGAACATGGTACTTAGGTGG
The DNA here is from genome assembly GCF_019279795.1 of Protopterus annectens. Taxonomy (NCBI): domain Eukaryota; kingdom Metazoa; phylum Chordata; order Ceratodontiformes; family Protopteridae; genus Protopterus; species Protopterus annectens. The sequence goes on along the minus strand of NC_056748.1, from coordinate 388,769,900 downwards.
GGAGCCAGTTCGTTCTGTAGTTTATGTAGAACACAGCCTGGGATGTCGTCAGGTCCCATGGATGCTGTGTTCTTGGCTTTGGATAGTGTGTTTTTTTACCTGTGCAGCCGTGATTACAGGAACTTTGCATTCTTCTGGTATAGTGATGGGCCCGTTAGGGGATAACAGAGGGGTAAAGTTAGCACTAAACCTATCTGCCAGGATGTTGGCAATATCCATTGGCTCTGTATATTTAGTGCCATTGTGCTGCAACTCAGAGCAGATCTGAGTGTTGCCATTGAGATTCTTGACATAGCTATAGAATGCTTTGTGGATGTCTTTAGAGTCAGTGGCGATTTTGTTTTCATAACTAGATTTGGAGGATTTTATGAGGGATCTTGGCTTCTTACTGAAGCTGACCAGGTAGTTTCTGCAATCATGGGATTTTACTCTTTTTTACAACAGTTTCTTTCTTCTGTTGTAGAGTTTGTTTATGGCAGGGGACCACCAGATTGGCTTCCTTTTTTTTGGAGGATAGCATCTTGGTTCTGTTAGGGATTGCACGATCCATGCACTCATGTAAGTGCTTATAAAGTGCATTTGTGTAGGATTCAGCAGTCATACCTCTATTGTCCGTCAGCATGGGTGTCGTGAAGTGGGGGAGGGATGTGGATGTCTAGGGTGATTAGCTTATGGTTGGATCTGACCAACGAGGAATTAACCTCTGGTGTGGAGCACCGGTTGCCCATGTTGGTAATAACCAGGTCTAGGATATTGCTGCCCCTGGTGGGGGTGTGGATAAGTTGATCCATGGCATTGGAATTTATGAATTCCAGAAAATGTTGAGCACAAGAGTTGGTACATAAGTAGTTTTCCCAGTTAATGGTAGGGTAGTTGAAATCGCCCATTATTAGAGTGTTAGGTTGCACCCTAATATTTTCCAGTGTATTAAGAAATGAGGAGTGGGAATCCTGGGACATGGTGGGGGATCTGTAGCAAGCTACAATTTGGATTGCGGTCTTGCCCAAAGTTAGTTGCACTTGGATAATCTCAGATGCATTATGCTGAGCAACTAGCCTGGAGGTGTGGATATCCTTAATGAATATGGACACGCCTCCACCTTTAGTGTTTCGGTCCAGGTTAGGTGGCCTGAAAGGTGTGGTATGAATTATAGCCTGGTAATGCAGGGGTACTCTCTGGAGTCTTGAACCAGGTCTCTGTCACTGCACAGATGTCGATGTTCTCCATTTTAAGGAGTGCATCGAGAGAGTGCATTTTGAGGTTTAGACTTCTAGCATTGAGTAGCAATACCCTCAGATTCTTCTTGCCTGTACCTGTTAGGGTGGTGAATTTGTCATTTAAACCTTGCCTAAAAAAGGCACTATAGGGGTGGCTAGAGCCTTAGCCAGTATCTGGAATCCCAGGGGTGACAGGTGCAGGCCATCTATGGCAAAGTATCGTGGCTTGTCAATCATGTCATTCCAGGCAGACAGATACTGGATCCCCTTAGAATGACATCACAAGCTTAGCCAATTGTTGAAGTCAATCATTTTGTCCTTGTACTGTGGTATCATTCTGGGTGATGGCAGGATGCTTCTCAAGGCTAGGGTCATATATGCCTGGGCTACAAGACCGGACAGCTCCTCCATGTCCCTTTTCATGTAGTCCAAGGAGGTACGTCTCAGGTCATTCACACCAACATGGACAATGACAGTCATATTTGTACTTGTTGTGGAGTGACCTGAGTGCATGCATTATGTGGTGGATCCTGGCACCCGACAGGCAGCTGACAGTAACTTTCTCCTGGTTTAGCCTGGTGAGTGGAACATCAGTGTGCCTGACTATAGAGTCACCTATGACTAGAGCGTTGGGTATGTTGTTATGCCTTATGGGCTGTGGTTGAGTGGCACACCGAGTTTGTGGGCTATGTGTCATTTGGGTTGTGTTGGGGGGTGGAGGTTGCTTGTGTTTCTGCTTTCGAGGTCCCTGTTGCTTGGGCAGGTTTTTACAGAGAGCCTCCGCGAATGTAGGTGTGTGTTTTGTGTTTCTATGTGTGTGTTTTGGTGGTGTAGGTTTTGAGGGACTATGTGCTGAGTGTGGTGTGGTGCAAGTGTTTACCTTCTCTTGACTGTCTAGTCCAGTCTTGGGTGAAGAGAGCTTTGCTTCCAGTTTGGCTATATAAGTGCATCTCTCACAGGTTGTAGTGTTGGGTGGTAGGAGGAGAGGGTTGTCTGTGTACATGAGGCAATTACTGCATTGCCCCAAGATGCCCAGATTCATCAGGTAGACAGGAGAAAACACCGGGGGGCTGACCCTTAGACATGCCTGGATAGGTGCTTATTTGTTAAGTACTAGAAACTGTTTTCCTCTAGACAGTGAGGAAAGTTGAGTGCTGTAGTAATTTGTAGCTTATTTAGTGCTTAGAACAAGTGCTGAAACAAAACACTGACTAGATCTAAAACAAAATTAAGCTAGAAGGCATCCCTCCAACACAGAAAGGCTTGGAGGCCTAGAAGCCTACAAATAGTCCTGGACACAGCAAATCTATATCCAGGCTAGACTACCCACAGGAAAGGCAGGAAACAAGCTTAAATTAGTAACTTTAAAAGCACACCTTTTCCGGCTGCATAATTTCTGAAAAACTGCATTCAGCTGTCATTTTATTTCAGTCCAGATGCAAAATGAAAAATGTAAACATAAAAGTGAAGCCTTTGAAAAACTGGACAGATTGAGATTTGCGGACAAAGCAATGAGCTGGGCTTGAGTATTAATGTCAGGATGCTACATGGACATGCGACTGTGCCTAGACCTCTATAAGGCAGTTACAAGCTGGATGTTGTATAGTTAACAGTGTAGACCATAGGTTCCAATGTAGCTGGATTATTGTTCTAGTGGGTTCCAAATACATTCCCAAATTTCATATTTCTACCAGCACAGATGCTTCTTACTGTACCAGATCTACATAAGAATTTGCTCTTGGGTCATCCTCCACTATAGCAGCCCTTAAGCTGAAGCTTTCCTCACCAGAGCATCAGTCCAAGCTTGCCACAAGTATCATCTTCCCCTTTCTTTGTATCTGAATTATTCCTCTCTTTAGGTTGCTTTCACTTTTACTTCTTTGGATATTGTTTGATTTATGTAATTTGTAGAGCTGTTTATCTAGTTGTAACAAATTTAAATAGGTAAATCTGTGAATTATTCCAGGCAGTACATAGTGTTCCACCCTAAAAGCTTAAATAATCATATCATGTCATCTTACATCTCACAAAATTCTGCAAGGCATCAGATACAGATCTAATTATGCATGTCCTGCTGAACAGGATACATAACAATGACTGAGTGGAGTCCATCTAAACTACTGGCAGCTGCTTTGGAGCATAGCTGCTTTGCCAGAGACTGTTTGCACCTGGCACCAGTAGGCTTTTGGCTGCTGGCAAATGCTCTTGCCTCCCCCATAGTGTCTTTTTTAGGCAAAGTCTCAAAAACAAAATTGCCAGTGTGAAAAAAATTACCAACCATAACAAAAAAGGGCTATACTGCTAAATGCTGTAAACTTAAACCAAAAACTGCCCACCCTGGAAGCACTTCGATCACTGGAGGATTTAGATGCATGTACATTTACAGAAACCTGATTCAAGGCCTCAGAGTACCCCTGGCCTTGCAAGGTTAAAATGCCTTCCACACCTTCAGACTGCAAAACGAACATGTGAGAATCAAAGAAGGTGGTGCTTCTATCTGTATTAGAGATAAATTCACCTCCAGACTAGTTAGACTACTGTGGGTAAGACCCCCATTCAAGTTATAAATCCCCTTCCATGGATCATGATGTGCACAAGGACTACTTGATCCAAATATTGCCAAACACTCTGGTCATGGGGGATCTCAATTATCCCATCAACTAGGAAACCTACTCTAGCCCTAACTCACTAGTGCAAAAGTTCCTTGACTTTGTTAACTCAAATGCCCTGGAACAAATTGTTCAAACCCCAACAAGAACAAACATACTAGATCTGGTCCTCGATAATATGACAAACAGATGCACCACCACAACTGGGCACTTGTTAGCTAGATCTGACCACAAATCAGTCACCTTTGAACTGACACCAGAACTCACAAAGGGTGAAGCCAGACTAAAAAACTTCACCAAAGCAAACTGTACCCTCCGAGGAGTAGGTATAAATGGATTCCAAGCCCCACCTCCAGCTGGAAGTGATAACACTAAAACCATGTACAAATCACTTATAACAGTATATCGGCTGTTCCAGACAGAATCAAAGCCAGAGCCCTAAGTAAAAAAAAAAAAAAAACCCACCCTGGTGGACATCCAGCACCTACAAACTTTACAACAAAAGCAAATAAGATGCCATCTAAGAAAACTAAGGCGAGGCCCCAACAAGGAGAAAACACCCTCCTGAGCCTCAACAGGCAAATAAGACAGCATGCCAAATCCTCCAAGGGTAACTGAGAAAAACTCAATCTCAGCCAAGGATAATCATGAGGCCATTTATAGCTACCTATGTAGCCTAAACGGTAGGACCAAAGCATGTGCCGAACTAGTGACTAATGGTATCACACACACTGATCCTGCAGAGATAGCAAACTTGCTAGCAGACTGATTTGGCAAAAATTTCACTCTTATCCCTCTAAACTTATCACAAACCTTGCCCCCAACTTCCCCCCATCCTACATAGCCAAACACCAAGACATTAAATCCCTAAGGCAAAAAAACAAACTCTCTACGGGACCAGATGGCATCCTAGGCTGTCTTCTAAACAAGCTAAAACATGAACTAGCATCACCATTAGGTACCCTATTCAATCACAGCCTAACTACAGGCTTTGTTCCTGCGGAATCGAGAACAGCAACAGTTAATCCCCTCCATAACAGTGGCTTAAGCACCAGACCCAGGGAATTATGGACCCATAAGTCTGACCAGTCTTGTCTGTAAAACCATGGAACGTATCATCATGGACCTCATAAATAAAGACATTGGCAACCTCCAAACCCTGGACCTGACCCAATCTGGCTTTGTCAAGGGTACAGCATGCCTGTTAAACCTGGTAGATTTCTTTGAAAATGTGACCAGGGTCATTGATGAAGGCAAATCTGTGCAGACAGCATACCTAGACTTGGTAAAGGCCTTTTACACAACCCCACTCACAGGCATTACAAATACAGTTAGCAAACTGAATGTAAACCCCTTTCATGCAAGATGGATTGCCAACTGGATCACAAACTGATCACACACTATCAAACTGTGTGACTCCACATCAACCAGCAGAACTATCACCAGTGAGGTGCTACAAGGGCTAGTGCTGGGCCCCCTACTGTTTGGTATATACTTGTCAGAAGTTCAGGCCAAAATTAAGGGGCTGTGGCTTACCAAGTTTGTGGACGACTGCAAACTGGGTGCAATTACTGAATCCCCAAATGATGACAGTATACTTCAGGAGGGTCTTATGCAGACCAACAATTGGTGTCTTAGTCACGGTCTCAAAATAAATACAAAGAAATGCATTATCATTCCCTTCAGTAAAAACAATGTCCCTTCACACTATCAAATTAACAATACCCTAGATACCTACGAAGTGGTAAGATATCTGAGATCACAAGTAGACTGCAACCTTAACTTTGACCAACATGTGTCTACTGTAGTAAGGAAGGCTTTGTACATAGCACACTTGATTAGCAAAGCCATGGCCTCTAGAGCAAAGGCGGTTATAACCCCTATATAATCATCACTAATCAAGTCATAATAGAGTACATCACCCCTTTCAGCATGTACCATACAAAACACCTGCAGCAACTGGAGAGACCTCAGAGGTTTCTAACAAAGATCATCAAGGGACTCCAACACATGCCTTATACAGACCAACTATAGTCCCTGTCACGATACTTACTATCGTATAGACTTCTTAGGGGAGACTTGTGCCTGGCTTACAGAGCAATCTCTGACCCAAACCTAATGAATTTGTTGCACATCCTTAAATCAAATGGAACTAGAGCTACCCGTTTCACAGGGACCTAAGTATGTTCTATGACTTGAATAGGACGTGCTGGAGATGTGAGGAACAAGAGGGCTAATAATGCATTGGGGCAACATGCAATAGACAAGGGTGATGAGCATAGTTTTAGATTTCTAGTTTTACAGATTATTGCTATTAACATTAGAGGAGGTGATATCAGGAATTTCACAGAAGAAAGGGAGAAACAGTGGATTATACGGTTAGATGCAGATAAGTTTCCAGGCATCAATGAGCATGTATCCCTGAAACCACACTTAAAATCTCACCCCCTAAAACATTGATGTATTACTGCATTTTATTACATGTATTTATTTCATTATTTTTTGGTTGAAAAATGTGTATCTTTTGAGATATGTATATTTATTCCATTTATGTGTGTGCTAAGAAATAATGTTTTTAAAAAGGTGTATTACAATTTTAAGTAATAGGTGATGGGTTTCTTGTTTTTTGATTGAATGGTTTGAATTTAAAGAGTGGAGGGAAGATTGTTTTAATCAAGTCTGATGAAGCTACCTTGATGGTAGTGTAAGTGCTTACAATTGCTTTAGCATTCTTGTTTTATTAAAGCGTTTGTGTTCTACCGTGATGTGCACTCAGTTTCTTTTTATCTGACTTTTGAGTTGGTGCTTAAGAGTGCATTTTATCAACCAGGGTTCTTCTTTCCTATACATTTTTAGGATGTGTTGGAGGGACAGATTTGTCTCCCACCAACTGTAGCATCTTTGGAATAGGCTGCCAATTCATGTGAAGTAGGGCACCTCTAGGACACTGTTCAAAAGGAACCTGGAGGGGTTGATGGAGCACCGTAAATTCTTACTGGGGATAGTGCCCACAACTCTCCTGAACACTTGCAATCATTACTAAATACAATCCTGGGTACTGAATAGCATATACACGATATTACATTGAGATGAAATGGCTTGGCTTGAAATAACCTCTAGGTCAATAGCCTAGTAACCTCCTATGATCCTTTGATAAAGCAGCAAATAGCTGGTGTAGTTCCAACACTGAAAACTGAAAAGGACCTGGAATGGGTCATAAAAGACAAAAAAAATAAACGGATAAGCAAAGTAAGAAAACTAAGGCCACAGATAAAGACAAAGGCATAGACAAAGCAGTCAAGTAGCAGCTTTGTCTGGTACAATTCCTGTAACTGACTAGTTAATTAGTGCAGCAGTGAATGACAATCAGCTAATTCCCTCACCTCATATGCGACTCCAAGACACTTCAACTCTTCCACTTGACCAACAGCTTCATTACCAGCAGATGAACACTGCAGTCCATGCCAGAGATCTCAGTCACTTCAGGCCAAGTCAGCATCATCTGTAACCAACAAAGATGCTAGCCTCACACTTCCAAACTCGATAGGACATGGTTGCTGCTTAATAGCCTGTCCATGGCCATCACACAAAAAAACAGGAGACAAGGCACACCTTTGATGACGTGATATCGCCACCTTAGAAGACTTAAGCTCCACTAGGCCTGTGGATGCAGCTCTCACTTCTCATATAGGAGCAAAACAACATGCAGCAATGAGTTGGAATACCACACCGTCAGATCACTTCCCTCCATATTGTTTTGGACTAAAATATGGCCATATGCCTTTTCCAAATCCAAAAATGTGGACAGCATTGGTAAACTCCCACGACTCCTCCAATTTATGCAAATGATCAAAGACTTTATGCACCATTTCATTGCAAGGATGGAATCAGCAGTTTCTGAACATATTTGACTGTTGGCTGCGTGTGATCACCCTATAACTGCAACACTCACTCATGTCCCCTTTTTGAAAATGAAGGTCGCTATCCCCACTTGCCAATACACAGTTCTAGACAACACAGAGTAGGTGTGTTAATCATTAAACTTCAACAATGTCAGAAACTTCAGCATTTCTGGCTGGAGCTAATATACTCCCACAGCTTTACTACAGCAGAATTCTTTAATCACTGCAAAACAGCCAACACTATTAAACTGAAATGAATTCCACAGTCTTCTTCTGACACTGCCTCATTAGATGATGGTATATCCCCCTAGATTCAGAAGTTCATCAAAATGTTCCTTCCACTTCTCAAGCATGACCTCAGTCATTTCTCCACCCTCAGTGAGAACAGCCTACCTTCCCCCTCCTAAGCTACCAGATAGTTTGCCACATCCATTTTAGGCTACTTTAAAGACCTTCTCCATGGCCTTGCAAAACTTTTATCAGGACATTCACTTCAGTGACTACCACAACTGCTGCCTTCTTGGTTTGTCAGCACCTATCATAGGATCATAAGAAGTTACTAGGCTATTGGCCCTAGCCAATAATTTAGCCCATGTTCCAACAAGTCAGCACCCTATACCTAGACACAGGTGGAATCACAGGGGTGTACTTTCTGTTCCCCATCCAGTTATCCAGGTTGTGCTTAAAAAGGGTTAATGAGGTACTCTGCTTGATGTGGAAAGAGTCTATTCCACAAAAGGGGGAGTCAAAGCCATACCCTTCCCACTACCACTATATGGAAGGACACTTTCTTTAACCTGACAGCTTCCGTCTCAGCTGATGTCCTACAGATATGCCACGACCAATAAACACTACAGCACCATGCCTCTCCATCAACTATGCAGGGTCTTAAATTGTGCCCGACCACATTCCACAGCCTCCTTAAATGTATGGGAGAACCTTCTGTAGTTAGGATTTGAACTCATTCTGCATGGGGAGCCTTGTTAGGATACTCTCACTACAGGTTTGGGCTTCTCAGCCACCACCCTGACCGTATGATCCAACCTGCTATAAAAATGGTAACCTGATGACAGCTTAGCACCTTTCTTGACCCAGATTGTCCACAAATATTGCTGCAGATTTAATAAGACTACCAAGTCAATCACCGATCTTTAACCCAAGGTGCTGCATTACTAAATACACTTGTAAACCCCGTGTGTACAAACATTGTGTCTGTCCATGACCAGCACAAAAATCCAACAATTTTCCACATGGATGCAGATCAACAAGCCATTCTACTAGTCTTCTATGCCATTTCCCTACATAAGCACTGAAGCGTGTAAGTAAAATTACAGAATCCATAGGCTGTGCACTATGCAGCAATGCAACATGATTTTAAGGAAGGCCAGATACACTAAACAGCTGTTGGGTGCACATGGAGTTTTGCACTCTGCAGTTTACAGTTGCACTAATATTATAGGCTCTCACAAGTGGCTTTCGAGAATCTCCACACATGCCTGGAGTCTCTCTTGTGGGTGTACTCAACAGAAAGTGAGAAAATGAGAGACAGAAAGAGCACCCCATCTCAAAAAGTCTTAATGTTTGGTTCCAAAACAAATATTGAGTGTAGCCTAGTCTATCTTAAATTCTCCTGCTCCTGCCTGCCATTAAACTTGGTATTGCAGCAGTCCTCCAACCTTCACTCTGCTGGTGTTACGTCCACACAACTGGCCCCTGTGTGCCCTTTTCAAGCTGGGCCCAGCTGGGCTACATGGATCAATCAGCAATGTTCCTGCTCTTACCCCATATAAAACTCTGCTCTTACCCCATAAAACTCCCCTCAGCATTATACCCAGTTTCTCATCTTCCCCACCCTCTCTCTTCTCATACCTCTCACTAAACTACTATAACTCAATCCTCCTTTCTCCCCACCTCCTTATACTCCTCTTACACAACTTCTTTGTGCTATTCCCTCTTTTATGACTTCCAACACTTAACTTCTCCTATCTCCCCTCTGTACCCTGCTATGACTCTTATACAATACCTATGTGAAGCTCTTTTGCATCTATTGTTATATTTCCATTGTATAAGCAAATGTATTTGTAAATATTTACTATATTTTTTTATTTTTTTTATTTTAAATTTTTTCTGTAAACTGTATTTTAATACTGTATTTACTCACTTGTTAAGGATTTGTTTAAATTGTATAATGTCTTATGGAGCTTTTCTCCCTGGGACTCCATTGAAAATGGGCTCTTCTTGGCCCAATGGACTATCCTGGTAAACAAACATAAGTAAATAAATAAATAAAATCACTCTGCCAGCAAGCATTCACCATCCCCAAGCATGACTTCTGACAATGGGTCCATGCATCCCTGCTTTAGGGAAGATTCTCAGATTTTTTAAATGAACCATCAATCAACCATCTTAGAAATGAGGTCTACATCATAAACATGAACGTTTAACTTACCCAAATACCTAAACGTTGACACACATTCCATGAACCGCAAATACACTGAACACCCTAAGCCACGAAATCAAAAAAGTCGAACAGTCAGTTATCCCACCCCACCGCCCACTACATACTACCTACACAAACTAAATAAACCACATACATACACCAACCAAAACCCTACTTCTAACCCAAAACTAAACCCTACTTCTGACCCTACACTAAATCTTGCATATACCACCATGATTGCACTTAACCCGCACCCTAACCCTAAGGTCCATAACTATCCCACACTTACCTTACGGAGCTTTACCGCAGAAGGGTCAAAGACGATTCGACGTTTCTGATTTCGCGCTTCTGGACAATCAATGTTTTCGTGGTTCGATGAAGACATGTTGACATTTAGGCATTCGGGTAAGTAAACATTTGTGCTTATACTATAGACCATAGAAATGATAACCAGGTTGTCTGTCATCTTTCTTGGTATGTATAAGGCCTTTGATACAGTGTCACACCAAAAGTGGCTAAAAGAACTAAATAGTTTAAATCTAACCCATCCTGCCCTCCTCTGGTTTTTCAGCTACTTAACTGATTGCCAACAGCCAGTTAAGTGGCAAACTGAACTATCTACCCTACTAGCATTCTCAGTAGGAATACCAAAGGCTCAAGTTCTTGGTTTACTGCCTTTAACCACATTCACCAATGGGCTCAGCACAGCCACCCAGCATGCAACAATACACTGACAACTCCTCCCTCATTTGCTCAGCTCCCTCCCTACCAGAACTCCTACAAACAGCCCAACAATCTCTCCAGGACACTGAAAAATATCTCTCGGACTGTCAACATATACTCTAGGTCTAGCAGCAGTGTCATAAACCTCTGTGCATACTCTTTCATAGGTTCACAGGTTAGTACTAGGCTAACCTCCCATGTGGGTCATTTTAAGCCTGGCCAATTATCTCATGTAAGAATCAAACCCTACACCTTATGTTTGTAAACAGCATAACCATTATGCTAACCCCCAACCCTTAAAAATGTCTTTCCCACTAGCTTACATTTCAGATTATATCACATCCCCTAAAATAAACTGAATACTACAATGCAGTTAATGTAATCCATTAATTCTGTAAATTCCACTTCAGTGCTTAGGTCCTTAGACCATCAACAAAAAACAGATTCCTTCACTTTAGTAACCAATACTAACTCACATGCCCCTTTAAGTATTGCCACACTTTCTGAACTATAGACCTCCCCTGGAAGCTTAATCCACAATGTTCTGACTCTTGATGTTAAATAAGAGCATCTCTTACTTCTGTTAAACTTAGGAATCTGGAAATTAGGCCACATGATTTAATGGAGGGTTATTTAAACTGGGGTTCTTCCCTTTGCTCTTGTTGTCTAAATAAGTTTGTTTTAATAAATACAGACGAAAGTGCCGATAACATTTAAAATTTCGTGTCTGATTATTGATTTACCTTTCTGTTTTTCCTTAGTATCTGTATTACTAAGTTATAAGGCAAAAAATGCCGCAAAAACAATAGTCAGACAGTTGTATCACTGCTACTTATGTTTTCCTCTCTCCTTTGGTTTCCAGATTGCATACAACTCCATTGTTGCATATATACTAGTTGAAATTCCTATTAGTTCGTCATTTGTTAGATTATCCAGCAGAACCATAGCTGGTTCATCAAGTTCAGCTCTCCAAGAGGCTTTATTCACAGACCCCTCCCCCCAGTCTTCAAGTGAAGATCAAAAGTAGTCTCTGGATTACCGCAGAAAGCTTTCTGGGTTAAGAATGTCTTCTGAAAAATTACATCTTTTAAAAATATACTCACTTTGTTCTCAGACATTATCTTGATAATATTCCAGTATTCTGAACGGACATGTCAACATTCCTCAAAAAATTTACACCTGATCATACAAATATCCAGGATTTTTCATCTTCCCCCTTATATTTATAAATAATTTGGGTAGTCCTGCATTGATGAGAATGCACTTTATTAAAAAAATCAGGTTGAAACCGTTAAATGCTACCATTGGTTACCTATAGCTTCATTATCTCTTTACCTTTCCCCTGATGCATACATTTCTCTAGGACATCAAACTAAATCTCTGCTTACACCAGCATGCACAGTATAATTAGCATTTACGACACCATTTCTAAGCAATACAGCTACAACCTTTTCAAACAGTGCAATGAGTTCAATACCAGGTGCTTTACGTATCACACTCAAAAAGGATCAGCAGACAAATAATTCCAATTCGTACCAAGTAAGCTTCCATACATGAAGGAACAGAACACTGGCATCTGCTGATGTAATCTGTAACCCTGTAAGTGTACCATCTTCTCCATTCATCATTAAATTAGAGATATTTTTAGTTATCAGTTCATCCACATCAGCCTCTAGAAAGAGTAAAGCACCAATGTTTTTCTTTTTCCTGCTGGATCCATCAATCCAGTCATTCATCCATCCACCCACAACCATTTTTCCCCATTTTTGTGCATACGAGGTTGGGATGTCACTTCAACAGTGACAATCATCTAGAATCCATGTTTATGCCACCAGGTGGCTAGTCTTGCCACAGATGTTCTTGCATACCACACACAGACACAGACACAGACACACACACAGAATTTAGAGTCTAATCCACCTACTGCACATCTTTAGAAAGTGTGAGGATATCACAGCACCCAGAAAAACCCACTAGTGCAGAATTGATAATGTTTCAGATAAAAGACAGATATGCCACCATCAGAGTTTCTGTACACTTTCAGGCCTGAACAAGCCAGACAAGGAGTGCATGCTGCATCTGTTCTGGAACAAATAGCTAGCCATTTTTTTATGAGAGGATGGTTTCACGGGAGGGCATTTCCTTTCTCAGATTCCTAGCATAGAGCAGTACTGTAGCGATTACTTGCCATATATAATCCATTATTTTAAAAAAATGGAGATAAAGGGGCTGCCCTGATTAAAGTATCAGAATACAACAGGAGGAACAAATCAGTTCATGAACTTCAGTCCAAATGAAACTGTAGCACACAAAAATAAAACTAAGATATTAAGTAATGATCCATTGCTAGCAACTTCCACTTAGGACTTGTCTCCGCATCAATGATTAAAAAAAAAAAAAAAAAATCTCCCACAAACTCAAACTCTGCTCCACTGCAGCTAACAAACATCCTTGAAAACCCAAAGACAGAAGCTGATGCCATAGCATACCCAGTCTCTATCCTTAACAGAACAACATCCGAATTCTAGGTACCCTCACTATGGAAAAAATCCTGTATTATCCCTTTTCTTAAAGCTGCATCTCTGCTGACGTCCTCTAACTTTCAGCCTATTGCAATATTATCACTTCTCCCAAAAAAGAAAATCTTGAAAAAATGTATTCATAAGTAACTCCTCTATGGTTTTCTACAAAAATGGCTCTTTACATCCACCCAACACACGGTACAACTCCTGTCCTCTTTTCATTCACTGACACCATAAACAAACAGACTCTGGCAAACTGCCAGAAGCTTTTGATGCAGCTTCTCATCCTAAACTCTTGTATAAACTGTCTCAGCTTGGACTATCCCCTTTCCTCATTACTGTGGTTCATTAGCTATTTAACTGACAAGGCTGCAGTATGCAAAATGGCAGAATACTCTATCTCCATACCCACAAGTCTCCAATGGTATACTACAAGGCTCTATTCTTGGTCCCCCTCTCCTCTAATATTTTTATGAATGACCTCTGTACCTCTATTGGTCCAGCCTTTCTTGTACAATATACTGACAATTCTACACTTACATGTGCATCTAATAACTTGCCTCAACTCTTCCACATCATGCAAGAAGGTATTTCCTCATTTGAGGAATGGTTCCATAATGCCCAGCTACTAATCAACCCTAAAAATAAAATAAGGTACTACCATTTTTCCCCAACATCACACATGCTGGATAAGTGGATTTCAAAATATTTTCACTAAACAAAACTGAAATTGAAGTAGTCTCCCATACAAAATGTCTTGGGGTGATTATAGATAACCTTAAATTTGACCTGCAAGTTCATATGTGAAGAAAATTCATCATGTGAACGTGTGTAAATTAACTGCAATAACTGAGGTATCTAAGTTTATTTTATAAAGCGAACTGTACATTTTTTCTTGAAATGCCAATCATTCTTCATTTAATGTTTTGAACTGGATGCCACATGGGCAGTCATTTGAATGGCCTCTACTGACCATGGCATGAAAACACAACACATTTTAATAAAATGGATGTTTTAATAAAGTACATATTTTACCATCAAAAATCAATGTTCCAGTGAAGAGATTGTACATTCTGGTTATCTTAACTGGGTCATCTTGAAGTGCTTGTTCCTTGCTCGGTCTCTTTCTTGACACTTTGAAGCTTACCCTTACTAATGGGCTGCTTGTTCAAGTCATGAATTTCCTGGATATTCCAAATTGTTTTGTAGAGTCTTCCACCATACACCTGACCCTTTTAAACATGCCTGCTCAAGGTTTCTAACCATCTCAGTTGTCCACTGGTGTCTATGCTCTTCTTACACTCACTAGATGCTAGGCCAGAATTACTCCATGAAATCATGGGTAAACCCCTGCCCAACCAATAAGACAATTTATATCACCAGTCCAACTACTTGTAAATGGGCACTCCTTGTATAGTCCTAGTGCTTCTGAAAAACTAGCATGGCTGTCCAGAGTGTGAACCTACATTCCCTCAGTAATGAGTCACATTTGTTAAAAGTCTTGTGTTTTTTTACTTTCTTATCAATACCTCTTTACTATTTATTAATATCTCCATTTGTAAAAGTAAGGAACATTAATAAAAATATCTATGTCCATTGTATCAGAGAAGCCCCCAAAAGTCTGATCATTACTTACAGTTTCTGTTCTAGCAATTAACAGTCATTCTCACACAATGTCTTCATTAAATTTCATTTTAATGCTCTTCTATTTCTCCAATGATTGTCGTACAGACCATAACTTTCAACCTTCAAGCACAAGAAAACTGGACAAAAATAATGGGGAGACAAAGGCCCAAAATTTAGGACATATTTAAAATATTGCTATTAGAAATTTACTAGAACAGGTTTTGCTTTAACATTCACTTTCTGAAAGATATGAAATCAGAAACAAACATATTTCATTATCTACCACATATTTTATGAGGAATAAAACCTGAATATTCTGTGAAAATCTGGACAATTGAAAGGTATGGTGCATACTTCATTCTCCTTAGCTTCCTTACTGTAATCTGGACTTCCTTTTGTTTTTAAGCCATTTTTTTCTGAGTAGTGGAGTGGGCTTTTCTGGATATCTTTCGTCCTCTGGAGTAATGCTGTTTTTTCAGAGTCTTCTTGCTATCTTTTAACAGATTTTCCCCCATGAATTCCTCCATTTCAGCGAGTGCCTTGACAGGATCCATATGGCTGCTAATGCCCGTTGAGAATAAAGTCTTCAAGACGGCTGGATAGAAAAGCTTAAATGTTGGTTTGCTTTTTTTTCTTCCTTGTATAGAGTCTAATGTCTGGGAGGAATTATTTTCTCATCACCCTATTACCTCGGAATAATTGTTAGTAACATTCATCCTGATGTCATTTACTTTTAGGATGTTGCCATTTCTTCACAGTTTCACAAAGATTCTTTCCTTTAATTGGCAATTCTGAACTTTCACCTAAATTGCACATTTACTGTATGCATCCTGTCCAAAAATACTTCTGGAATATCTGACCACTGACTTTATGGAGCCAAAGCAGTCCTTCTCCCTCTGATCCTTCAGGAATATTCGTAACCCTCAGATTTTCTCTCCATGCTTGGTCCTCAAGTTCAGTTATCTTTTCCCACATTTCCTCCTACTTCATTTCTACTTCCTTCAACTTCTCTAACTGCCATGTTGGGCTTTTGCAGATTTGTCACCTTGAATGAGTGCTTGGTCAGGATATCTTATCAGAACCTGCCTTTTGTCATTAGACTTTATGCAGTCTGTTAAGTCCCACTTATCTTCATTACCTCCCATTACATTCTGTCAAACTCTTCTTGGGTATCAAACATATTTGGCAAGTCTTTTAGAGAGCACTCCTCAAGCTATCATAATTATTTGAATGCACACAATTTAGGCTCTGATGAATCAGTCACTTTCTATCAACAGATTCTGCTCCCTAGATTTATTTTTTTTTGTTCATCTATTTTAGGCATTCAGTACATTTTTAACTGACCTTCATTAGTTTGATTACATTTAGTAACAATGGTATTTTTAGATTTTTCCTGATTTCGCTATGGAGACGTCCTGTCTAATCTTCACACAACCTAATACCATACCGAAAGTAATATAGTAAAAATCCCCGTAATCTGGGATTCAAGCAACTGGCACTTTTAAGCAACCGCCATTTGATTGGCTCGTATGATGGCATACGAGCCAAATCAAAAATCGCAAAGCAGAGCCACTTTTACTTAGTGCGGAACAGCCTGCAGTTCTGCACTTAGTAGAAGAGGCTCCCCTTTGTGATTTTTGATCGACTAGTATGCCAGCATACGGGTCAATCAAAAATCCCAAAGGGGAGCCTCTTCTGTTCAATGTGGAACAGCCCGCTGTTCCACATTAAACATAAGAGACTCTGTTTTTGCCATTTTTGATTGGCTGGTATGCCAGTATAAGAGCCAATCAAAAACTGCAAAGCACATCTCAAGCAACCGTAACATACATTTAACCAACATCTACCGATCCCCACAGGTGCCGGTTAAGTGAGACTTTACTGCAATTCATTTTTGTTTTTTTTCAGTTCACTTTTGATTCTATTTATTGTAGAGTCTCAGATAATGAACAGCAATACTTAAATGTGCAAAAAAGTTTTCTATAAAATGACTGCAGTAAAGTAGAGAGCATAGGAAAGCTAAATTTCCTTAGAGCTGCTAATCAGTGGGAAAAAATATCAAGTGAAACCTAACAAATTCATTCAAAAGTTACCTTCAACTGATAACATTAAAACACACTTTGCTCTTCTCATCATAAGTTCATTTAGTTTCTTTTGTTCTCTGAAACTTTTCAGCCACGTAAGCTATCTACATACGTAATGCAAAGAAAACAAAATTGTACTGTAAATTATATTTTCATCCTTTAGTTTACTCCTGTATATTGCTATGTTTATGTCAAACCTTTGTTATTATCCACTTTAGAACTACCTGTTTTACTTTTGTTGCATCTCCCAGGCTACGGCTGAAGTGGGTTATTTGTGGATCAATCTATTACCCTGGTTAGAAAACACAAATATATTTACTCTTTTTACCCCTATGATATAGTCATATATTTTGTTCTTTCCTTTTGTTTTGCACAGCACTCATTTTTCACTTTCAGATATGCGTGCATTTGTCTTTATTTTCTCTATACTCCCTTACTTTACCTCCTAGCGGGACACAAGTAATCAATCATATCACTGATTTTGTCTGCCACATCTGACAATACCTTAATTCCACATTACATACAACTGTTCTCAGGTAAGATTATTACATTATTGATCAGTACTTGAATGTTGTATACTATCCAAACTTCTTAATTTATGTGCTTAGCTCACGGTTTCTAGTTTCCTACTTTGATGACTTTTACTGTATATATACTTTGCTGCTGCTTTTTGAATATTTCCTCCATGAGCCTCCACTGTAAATAGGACCTGTTCAACAAGACTTCCCATTAACAAATAGCCAGAGGTTCTCGAGACCCAGACTACTTTTACAAACATGTAGAAAGACACACTTAAGAGATTTAATGGCCCTATTCCTAGGAGGAGAAAAAAGTAGGACAGAAATCAGACACAGCAATCCAATGGTTAATGAACCACAGAAATTTATTTTTCATTAGTCATAGCTGCCAGTAAAATCAACAGCAGTGACATGCAGAGAGCAAAAGATTTAAATTACAGAAGCAGTGTTTAGCCAGCTGCAGAAAAAAAAAAAAATCAAAGTTGCCGACAATGACTCTTCATTCAGGAACTTTAACAAACATAGGTTCACTCATGTCATTACTTGTGTTATGCAATAAGCAGTGTTAGCTCATTGTTAAATCTGTTAAAATGTCTACCAACCAACACCACAAAAAGGCAATAATGATGTAATAAAACTGCACTAATCAGTCTAATTCCTTTTATGTTCTTATTTATTTTGCGAATTAATATCACTGTTTGAACTCGTCCTCAATCACCAGAGACTATATTCCTCAAATTACAGTTAAAGGATGAGTAGACAGGGAATGAAAGGCTTTGTTGTGGTTACACATCTAGGCAAAGTGGGAACAGGAGGAGATTTACCTGTAACTTGCGAATCAGTAAATGACAGCATCATGTACTGGAAAACTAAGATGGTGTATAACATGCAAGAAAAAAAAAACAAAACAAAAAAAAAAAAACACGTGTAAACCAAGCCTATAAGGGAAACTATGAAGTGGTCTCCCTCACTCTCTCGCTACTTTCCAAGGTACCTGTAGTTGACCGCACTGGCAGAAAAAGAGTAAACATGATGGTATGACTGTAGCATTACATCACACAGATGGGGAATATGTTTCACGTGCTTCAGTTTGCCATTGTATACTACATTCAGTAGACAAGAAGACAACAAAAATAATTACATCTGAACACATTTCTGCAGCTGTGAATTGATTAGAGTTTATTCAAGGTGGGAATGGCCTTATCACTTACGGAAAAAATAAGGTTTTATTATTCACCAACTGACACTGAGCAACAATGTCATGTGGCCAGATACCCCTCAGTAACATTTTGTTGAAAATTAGTTGGTATTAAAACAGAAAAAAAAGAAAGAAAAAAACATTTCCTGTTCAATGTGTGCATGTGTTAACCAATGTCTCAGATACACCCTGAGCTTAAAATGCACATATTTCACAGTCTGTCCTCTATTATAAAGATAGCTTATCAGTGCTTAATAACAGACCCAATATACTACTAAAAATTTACTACGCCACAATGGTAAGTTATGCATGCAAAATTTGTATATAACCTGAATATTGCATTGTTAAACTGCCTAAATATAGATCATTTAAACTGAAAAACCTTTGCTTGTTTAAGCTTCTGTAAATGGCAATTCTATTTATAAAACTGTATTTTGTTACTATAATAGTCCAGCATCTACTTTATTTAAGCAAGCAGAATGGTCCCAAAGGCCTCTAACTGTTAAAAACAAATTCATGGAAAAAGAAACTGCAGCAAATTTAAATGAAGCAGTCAACAGCACAGTCTACAAAAATCAACACACATGAAAACCACTGATCAACACCACACACACAATAATCAGCTTATATGAAGAGAGAGGGCTGAAGGTGGATGTACGCAAGTTACAGGTAACAAGTATAGTACTTATCAAGTTCAGCACAAATGGGAGGGTGCTTTAGAAAAGTTAAGTTAATATGTCAGGAAGCATAAAACATGGTTTGCTCATTTACCCCTGCAGCTGACTTATAAAGTGGATGGTGAACTCCCTGATCACGTTTTCTATTGGAAACTAAGGTCTGTGCAGCTCCTATCTACATACCATCAATGTTTCTTTGCATCTGGGCTTTTTGATTTTCTCTAAGGTGATGTACCCATAGTTTTTGTATATGTAAACTTGGTGTAGAGAGGCTACACAAAAACACTTGTTTGTACATTTTGTTGCTCTGAAACTGTCTGGTTGAAACTTCAGTCACTTCACACTTGATGAAATTACAGGTGTAGCCAGAGAATATAATTTTGTAATCATGTGCTCTTACTGCTGCCTCCCAACCCACCTGGCATTTAAAAAAGTGAAACATCCGCCCCCAAGCACTTAAATGTTTGCATCACTTTCCCTCTAAAACCACAGTTATTTTTTTGAAGTATTAACCTCTTACTGGAGGCATTAATTTAGACAGTTGTGGATATAGTATGGGCTAAAAAGCCATTGTTTCTCAAAGTAATGTACTGAAAATTGTACTCGGTAGAGTACAAATAGTTTACCTAGCTACACCCTTGGATGAAGCATAGAGGAAGTCTGTTCACCCACAGGATGACTAGAAGCACCATTGCTTTCATATGTTTGGAATAGTGATGTTAGCTTTAACGAATGTTGTCAGATTCCTAGATTCTAACTGCAGTCTGGTACAATTAACTAAACCCATGTATCTGAACTGATTTAATGAATAAAGGAATCACCCATTCCCCGGCCTGTCACTGCCAACCTACCTCCCACACCATGGAGATAACATTGTAACAATGACCATGACTCAGGCATAGATGAGAGAGGTTTAAAGTTGCCAAATAGCATGGCATGGCTACGATTCTACTACAGTTTTGAATAACACCCAAGCAGATGATCCAGGTATACATTTTGTCTAGATTACTGCATACGGAAATAATTATATTGATGGGAGGACTTGTTGGCTGATCAGGTAACCGCATTCTAAGGGCAACAATAATGAAGCTAGGTAGGGATAATCTGAAGCCAGTTATAAAAGTGGTGAATAGAAGTCTGAGAAAGGACTGTGACAGATGCCAAAGCCTACTTACTCTCAGTAAGGGAAAGAGTTGGTTTAACACAAATACCCAAATGAAAACTAGTTCTTAGGTGCGCAATTGGACTAGGGAAATGGCCATACATTTCTGTCAGAGGTTTGAGAAACCAGATGGTGCCAAACGTTTTTGACAAGTCAATAATACTTTTGCACTTCTTTCCTTTGTTCATATGTAGAAGAATGTTCCATGTGGAAGGCAGTGTTGTAGTCAGAGTACCGTGGCCCACATCCTAAAGTCATGCCAGCATTTTAAAGGAATTCAAAGAAGTTAAAAATAAAAGCTAGGAAGAGATGGTCTCTGAAAAATCTCCTCATTGCTGTACTTCAAGCCAAATCGCTATGAAATATACAACATACTAATTGTGTTCTAGCAATACCAAAAGTGGGATACAGTCATGACATTCTGCTTACTTTGTCTAGATGAAAGACGCTGCCAAATACTATGAAAAAAATTTAGGCTCCAAGGCTGTCTCACTAAAAGTCAAAATTACAACTTCTGTTTTCGATTAATCCAGATACTGAACTAAGAGAATGAGAAAACAAATCCAGTCTAAAATATTCTAAATACTCAATTATTACATTTATCCTAGACTAATCTATATGCTGGACAATGATAAAAGCATGAAACTACCCATGGGATATTCTCCATGGGATATTCTCCAGGACCAACTAGATAAAACAATCACATTAGACATCAGTTCATTAAGGGTACTTAAAAATTTACTGCAAGCATTAATTGGCAGTTATATCTTTAACCCCAATATCATCCTTTATCCCCCACATAAAAAAAAAAAAATATATATATATATATATATATATATATATATATATATATATATCTAAACAAATACACACTCATGCGTACAACAGTAGGCCAAACTTGGGAATACTCGCAGACGCCTCCTTTCCCAGATAACAGGACACAAGTCTGCAAAATCTTCCTTTCAAAGAGAAGGAAAAATGCATTCTGCTGCCAAGCATGAAACATCTAAAAAGCAGCTGTTTATTGTTACTGCAACACACCATTCATTCAAAGTGTCTGTGTAACTTCCTGAACAAAGTAGTTTTCCTTTTCTTAGCATATCCTAGTGTTTTGAAATCTTTTAAGAAATACAATTAAAAAAGGAAACTGAGGAATTTGCCAGATTATGTTATCAACACCACCACAACAGACCCTGCTCATGAAGCACATTCATTCTTGCATGAAAACGCTTTTGATAAACTGCTAGAATGTCAAGTATATTTCATGTCAGCAGAAAATTTTCATTACATCAAGAAAGGCAGTCAAATATCAGCTACTCAAGTAGTCTTAAGCAAATGGCATCAGCTACTCAAGAGGTCTTAAGCAAATGGCAGATGTCTTGTATACAGTGCTTACACTGCACCCTTCTAATGTACATTTTAGCAGTTTTTGTAAGTAGCCAACAACTAAGAAAGCTGAAAGTTGAAGCCATACCCATGACAATTACCTGCTAAAGTCTCACTTCGTATCACATATCAGTCCAAAAACTTCCAATATCAGAGATGGGAACAATAAAGGCACTTAAAAATGGACAAATTCTTTTAATACAGAACAGTTAAGAAAGAGAAGGCAAACGCACCGATTATCAATGACATATGAGAATTGAAAACAAGAGCTAGTTGTGAAAAAAAATGGATACCTCTCAGAACAGACAATGATGAAGATACACAACAGTGCTCTTAGGAAGTATTCAACTTGCCATGCAGATGCTACTAACATACAAGACAAAAAGTAGAACCCAGTTAAGTTCAGTACAGATATTGCATGGTCTGGTCACAACTTGAGATGCCATTATAATGGATCCTTCCTACTGAAGTTGATGTGAAATAGTTTAGCAACACTGAACAACTGTGCAAATGTTGCATAAACAATACTGCACTTCATGTGTGCCATTGCAGAGATACTTTACTTTCAAAGGCATGATGCCAGTAAGACACTAAATTCTTTGTACAGAAAAGTTAAGTATGGTCATGGTGGTTTGAAAGAGCAAACACAAACAACCTTCCTACAAAAACTGGCTAACTAAACAATCACCTGTGATCAGATATAGAACTGCAGACTGCTTACATTATTTTCCCCTCCTAATAATAATTTCATGGAACTTTTATTCTCAGGACATCATTCCAAAAGGGGTTGTGCTCACTTGGAATATACTGAAAATGTATGAATGCATAAACGGTTTCTATAATGACTAGATATTTCCCATCCACCTCTTCATTTCTTTCTATGAAGACTCCCCTCTGTGCCTGTCTTATTAACAGGAGTGACAATGTCTTTTACTCCAGTCACCTCCTTTAGAAATGTATCCCACTTGCTGCTCATTGTGAAAAATTTTGCTTACAGTTCTTAATATTCTGTCTACCAGAATAAAAGCCTACACTGTGTTTTTGCTAACCTTTACCTTGAAATGCTTTAGTCAAATATAAAAATGTGTGCAAGTTATTTGTATAGCTCTTACCATGCACACTGTTCACGTCTTTCCTTCTTCATGATCATATAAAACAAAATCACTTTTCTTTTTACAAGGCATCTGATTTTTTTTCTGTGCCTAAACAGGGTACACTCTACATTCTGTTCAAGATATGGTCCCCAAAAATGGGTAATGCAGCTCCTGGAAGACATATGTCCAGGGTACTATTACACTAACAGTACTCCCTTAAGAGTTGACCTGGGTGTTCAGGATTTGGCAACTTATGTGGACAGTGACCTAATTTTTGATCAACATGTGTCTATTACTGCAAGAAAGTCCTATATTGCACAGCTTATGAATAAAGGGATTATGTCTAGATCTAGGTGTCGCTCTTATGTGCATTAAGAATACATTGAGGCTTAGGTGTTCGTTTAAGTAGTTTACTGAATTCAAACACATCAGGATGGCTTGCAAGAAAATTAAACTTAAACGAACTAACTGGCTAAATACATACTTGTATGCTCTCACCAACTCATTACTCAAAATGGTACTCTTGGTTGCACATGCTCAGTACTTATGTGCATGTGCTGACTCACTGGAAAGCTTCTTAAAGGTATTTCACACACTCTGATGTACATCCTCCCTCTAATGAGCTGTCTCATATAAACAAGGACATTTGAATAGGCATGCAATTATACAGACACTAAAAGAAAACAGTCGTGTCTATGTTGCTGTGTATCTGGAGCCAAGTTTCACGATTCGACCTGATCTTGTGACATAACAGCTAGGACTGGTTTAGCAAGAGGGACAATCACTGGGAAATGTTCAGCTTGAGGAATGTCAGAGATTTGCTCAGGAATGGAGTTTGCTGACGGAATGTTCGCTGGAACAGGAAATTGGACAAGTCACTTTGAGAACTAGAGTCTTTGTCAAAGGAAAGATGCTGTAACACTGGTTTGGACACTGGTAACAAATGCTTCAGATTTCGTCTGAATTCTACTCCTAGTGATTCCACAATGTACAATCGAGACTCTTGACACAAACTTGTCACAAATCCGATGCAATCAAAACCTTTTGATGTCTGCATCCTCACTATCTCGCTTTTTTCAATGAATGGAGCGGTTTGTTGGTTTTATCATAGCAAGACTTCTGTGACAAATGCTTTTTCAACAATCTTATACTGCTTTGCTGTTTTCAGCACTTGGAACAGATAAATTACTGCTGATTGGTAATGTGGTTTTGGCTTATCTCGACAGTCTGAACCAAGATATTAATCACAAGGAATGTTTGAGATTTAACAAGCTGAGAAAATCATTGGTATTGTCATGTCTAGATTTCTCTAATAGCTGCTTTGGACTTTGAACAGCATGTTCAGCAAAGCCTTTTGACTGAGGATATTAACTGAAGTGGTTCTTTCTGTTCATGCGTCATTGTACTATTACATACTGAATAAGATGAAAGTACTTCTTCAATATCTCTTGACATAGAAGGCCAAAATACTAGACCTCTCACTCTTCTTTTGGTAGAATCAGTTCCTGGGTGGCCACGATGCAAGATCTTAATGTACTCTTGTTGCAAAGACTTTGACACAATCACTTTACGACCTTTCATGATACCATTGTCTGACAAAATCTCTGTATGGAAAATATGGCCGCACTTCTACTGGTAAATTCGATTGTTTTGAAGGCCATCCTTGACTGATAAAGTGGTTTAGCTTCTGGAGAATTGGCTCTGAAGCTGTACGAGTTTTGAGCTCATCAAGACATGTGGAAGAAAAATTTCTCACCTTCATGACCTCAATCAAATTGCTCACTGTTATGCTGTTCTGTGTTTTTTTCTGGGCAATCTGGATAAAATATTAGCAAGATAAACAAGTTTACCTTTTGTATAGACAAGATTGAAAAAGCAACTAAACCTCTGAAACTTATAGAAATACTCAAGCATTGTAACTGTGCACCTTTATAACTCTTGCCCCTACAAGATGCAGTGAGTATTTTAACACTACTTTCTTTTCCATTCTAGACACACAGGTACCAACTACATATGTACGTGTAAAATCTAACTATGCCCCATGGTTAAAGAAGGAAATACTAAACCTCCTCAGGCATAGAGATAAGGCTTGGACTTATTGGAAAACAAAAAGTCCCAACTCACATATCAAACCTATCTGGAACTTAGAAATAAAGCTAAGAAACAAATAAAAACAGATAAAAAGTTAACTACTATACCGAAATACAAAAACAATACAATAACCCACAAAAATTCTGGACCACAATAAATAATATCATACACCCCGGTAAAACAGGAACCCCTCCCCTCAGCTCCACCAATAACTCAGACAGCATAGCCACTCAATTTAACAAATATTTCATAGAAACAATCCTAAAGCTAGCTAAATATCAATCCCCATCAACAAACATGCCCACATCCTCAAAACCCAACACCACATCTACCTTCTCACTGCAACCAGTAGCAACTGACGCCATCAAGACTCCTGAAAAAACTAAAGCCCACTACGCTAGCAGCTGACAATTTACCTGCAGAATACTTGTCGCTTACAGCTGATGGAATAACCTACCCCATATCAATACTAATTAACAGATCAATAGCTGAACACCAGGTCCCTTCCATCTGGAAAACTACATACATCATTCCCCTTCATAAGGGCGGGTAATCTACAGATTTCAACTATAGACCAATAGCAATACTGCCACTACTCAACTCCTAGAAAGAGTAACTCAGAAGCAGGTCACAGACTACCTACTTACTAACAGACTTCTAACCAATACCTAGCACAGATTTAGGCCATTCCATAGTACAACTGCATTATTATCATTTACTATCAGCATCAATCTTCACAGAGGCAACAATCACTTTGCCGCCTCTATCTTCTTGGACCTGTCAAAAACATTTGATATGGTTTCCCATACTAACCTTAGCACACTGACATTCACTTCTCTAATTCCACCCTTGTATGGTTCAAAGATTACCTCACTGGACGCCAACAGGCAGTCTCATAGCAACAGACCCTATCACACCTACTACCAGTTGAACTTGGAGTGCCCCAAGGCTCTATTTTAGGCCCACTCCTATTCACTATATTTACTAATAACCTCCATCTGGCAACCACTCATGCATCACTCATTCAATATGCAGATGACAACTGTAATTTGCTCTGCACACTCCTTACCTGAACTTCAGACACCAACTCAGAAAAGCCTTTCAAGTTGAATCCTAGCTAACAAATGTCAATCTAATCTTAAACCCCCCAAAAAAACTACCAATGTTCTCTCCTAATAAAATTGCTCCCTCTCCTAACTCTTTCTACATTACCTCACATAACAAGAGCTGCATAACCCCCTCATAGCACACTAAACTACTCTGAGTAGAAATTGACCACAAACTTAAATTTGATATTCATATTTCTCAGACAGTTAAAGTACACAAAAACTTTGTACCCTATATCAAAATAAACACTATTTTACAAACACCAAAATAGCCATCACATAAACCCACCTACTCTCCGTGTTACTATATGCAGCCCCCGTTCTGACTAACCTTAAGGAATCTGAATTACAAATACTTGAAATTTGCACTGCCTAGCACTCAAGCAACTCAACTGGTTAGAACATCCCCTGCTCCTATACTACACTCAAATCTCAATGGCCCACAAAATCCTTTCACAGCCTGAAAAAGTACCAGCCCTACAAAATCTTCTCAAACCCTATACTACTGCTCGACCACTCCGATCAACCAGCAGAAACCACATACAAACCCATATAGCCAAACATCAAGCAGGAGATGGCCTCTCTTCAAACTACATTGGTAAACTCTGGAATATCGTACCAACAGATCTCACCTCCCTACCATCCCTAAATATATTTAATCATGCCCTGAAGAACTATCTCCATAGCACATGGATTTGTTCTTGCACTACTCCTGCCTGATCACCAAGCTATTCTTTTACCACAACCAGCTTCAATTCTTATTTACCTCACTTGTCACTCTAACCACCTTCTACTGATAAAACATCATTTATTTATTTATTTACATTTGTTGACCGGGAGTGTCCGATTGGACGTAGGTCCATTTTCAGCGGAGGCCCAGGGAGAAAAGCTCCACAGTTAAAATAAACAGACAGTAGTTGCATTGGATTACATAGCAATTAACAATTTAACATAGCAATTACAACATATTTACAGATGAAGAACATAGTACATCAGTAGACAACTAGAATCTTTATCTGTGAAGTACATAACATACATTAACAAATGTTACAATAAGAAGTTCCTGCTGTATAACAAGTACTAGGCTTATGAGCATCTGAGCTTGCTATAATCAAAGTAGTTAGTGGAGTGGAAAGAAAGGTACTGGTTGGATGGGGTGGGTGATATAGTGGGAGTTGCAAGGGCATAGCCAGCATGTTTTTAGGTGCACTTTTAGTAAAGTTTTGAAGTAGGTGCATGATGGTACCGAGGTAATTGTGGGTGGGAGGGAGTTCCATAATTTGGCTATGGTGCAAGAGAATACTGCTTCACCAGCAGAGTTATTGGCTTTAGTGATCTGCAAGTGATTTTTGTTGCTGGATCTTAGTGGTCTGGTGGTGCAATAGGGTTGGAGTAGATTCTGGAGGGATGAGACATTTAGTAGATGGTTTACTAGTTTGTGGGCAAGTGAGAGTGGATACCATTGAAGAAGGTGAGGGAGTTCAAACCAGCCCAGTTCAGCAAGTGAGAGACAGTGGTGACTACATTAGGATGCCCATGTGGCGAATTTGGTGATTTTGTTGTAGCAGGTCTCTAAGCTTGTTTAGATAGCATTGCCTTAGGTTGGTATATATTGGAGAGGCATAAAGTAGGGTGGAGATGAGGTGGGAATTTGCTATTGAAATCCTTGCTGCTTTGGTGAGAAGTTGCTTATTTCTGTAGAACGCTCCTAGTTTTTTGTGGACTTTTTTATGGTCATGGATATGTGAATGCCAAACTTTATTGTCTCTTTCCACTCCTAGCAATTTGGTGTGTTCAGTTGGGTATATAGTGGTGTTGTCTTTTGCTGTGATGTTAAAGTGAGAGTTGTTTTGAGTATGTTTGGTGGGTTGGAAAATTAGTAGTTTAGTTTTGTTTGGGTTGAGTATTAATTGGGCATCGGATAACCAAGTTTCAACAGAGGAAAAGGATTTGTGTGTGACTTTTTGCAGTTTGGGTAGGGACTGGGCTGAGCAGATGATGGTTGATTCATCTGCATATTGTATGAGTGTGCCATGTTTGGTGGCAGAGGCTAGATTATTGGTGAAAACAGAGAAGAGTAGGGGTCCAAGGATGGATCCTTGGGGAACCCCTATGGAGACAGGTAGTTGGGGAGAGATGTCATTCTGCCATACAATGGATTGTTGGCGGTCAGACAGGTAACTCAAACCAGTTGGTGACCGACTGAGAGAAGGATAGGTTATTGAGGACAGAGATGAGTTGTTTGTGTGGGACCATGTCAAATGCTTTAGATAGGTCTAGGAAAGTAGCAGCGGAGAGATAGCCATTGTTTTTATGGTGAAGGATAGTGTTAGTAAAGGAGAGTAAGGCAGTGGTGGTGCTACGGTTTGGTTGGAAACCATGCTGAGTATTGGAAAGGAGGTTGTTAGTAAGGAGGCAGTCCAAGACCTGAGAGTGTATGCATCTCTTTAGTATTTTGGAGAGTGGAGAGAGAATAGCTATGGGGCCGGTAACTGGTTAGATCTGTGGAGGGTCCGCCTTTGTGGAGGGGAATTATATGTGATACTTTCCACAGTGTGGGAACGTAACCTTCAGACAGAGATCAGTTAATCAAGATGGATACTGGGTAGGCCAGAGCATCAGCTGCGATTTGTAGGTATTCACTTGGGAGGTTGTCTGCTGCTAATTTGGTGGGCTTAAGTTTAGTTAAGAGTTTTTTTATGTTGGAGGTAGGTACAGGAGAAAAAAGAAGGCAGTGGGGAGATTACTAGTTGAAGGTGGGGTTGGAGGGGAGGGGGTTTTGTGTTTAGCTAGTGATAGTATGGTTTGTGTGAAGTGTGTGCTGAATGAGGTTGCAACATTTTCGGAGGAGTAAGGGATGTCAGGAGGAGGGGTACTTACTTTACCTGGGTGGAGGATGGAGTTTATGGAGGACCAGAATTGTTTGAGGCTGTGTTGGGAGGAGTCTAGAGCAGACTGGTAGTATTGGAATTTGTCCTGTTTTATTAGCTTTTTGACTCTATTGTGTAGTTCTAGGAATTTCTGTCTAGTTGAGGGGGGTTTTGGTTTTGCACCAGTACTCCCAGGCTTTATCCCAGTTTTTCATTTCTGACTTAGTGGTTTTCTGTAGCCGTGGGGAGGGTTGTGCTTTGGTTCTGGAAAGTCTTATGGAGGCATGGTAATTAAGGATGTTCAGGAAGGCAGTATTAAAAAATTCAACTGCGTCATCAACACTGAGGTACTTTAGAGGATGCCAGTTACATTCTTTGAGGGATGAGATGAATGTGAGTGGGTTAAAGTTTAGTTTTTTTATGTATTTGATGGTAGATGACAGGTTTAGCTTGGTATAGGTATTTTTTGAGTATGAATGTTGGGGAGTGATCACTGAGGCTATCTGATAAGCAGCCTGTTATATATAACTGGGGGATCTTACTGACTAGTAGCCAATCCAGGGTAGTGTGTTTGCTGGAGTTTTTATTTATCCTGGTTGGCGACTGGACTAGTTGGGTGAAGCCATGAAAGTTTACATGATGGGTTGGATGGTTGCCAAAACAGGATTGCCAGTCAAAAATTACCTAAAATGATAGTTTCTTGGGGGAGATGGTGGGTAGACTAGCTGAGGAGGTTTTCTAGTGGAGGGATGTTTTGGCCAGGTGGGAGGTAGCATCCAGTTATGTTGATGGTTTTGTTTTGGTTTATTTTGAGGTTGGTATATATTATTTCTTCATTGCCCATTTGTGGAGCTGATGATTTTAAGAGCTGGATGTTTAGCTGCTGTTTAAATATTATAGCTACACCAGCATCAAAACATCAGCTTGAGTATCTTACATTATTGCTGCTTGCCTTAATGATTTGTGCATACTACATCTAAGTAATGGTATAGAATATTACTACCTACTATTTCCTGACTTGTATTAGAATTGTTTTAACTTATTTATACACATTTGTTTTATTCTTCTTGTATACAATTGTAACTGGAGCTTTTCTCCCTGGGCCTCCGCTGAAAAAGGATGTGTATCCAGTCAGATTTTCCTGGTCAACAAATGTAAAATAAATAAAAATAAATACTTTTGCAATTTGAACATTGTGCATTGCAGTCTAGCTGGAGCTGTATGCTGTATGCATAGGCTTTCTCAAAATAAGTGTCCAGAGGTTGGTGATCAGTTTCGATCTGGACAGGTTGACCATAAACAATCATGGAACTTCGAACATGCAAACAATTGCCAAAAGCTCTCTCAAATACTGCCAGCCCAGCTAGCTGGAATTTTGTAAATAATCATATGTCATTTGTGAATATCAACATGATTCATATGCTTGTGTTACAAATGTATTAGAACTGTAGGTCATATAAAATGGTTTGTACAGAAGTGTGCTGAAGAAATATATATTGTAGAGTACTTGGCTTAGAGACGTGTCCACAGTGTATCCTACTGGAAGAGAAAAGAAATGTATATAAACTATTGTGTAAATGTATATATATTGGCTGTGGAAACTGAACAAAGAGGGTTAACTTGCAAAACTTCAGAAAAATAGTTGAAATTAAATTATTTTATAACTGTGCCATAAAAGATGGTTTCAATGCAGCAAGGAGACAGATGTCTAAAACTAGAGAGCCTTGCACATTGTATTGTAAGTGTTTTATTGATTTATATGTTCCAGCAGCTACAGACATCTGAGGGCTATGTATTTTCACAGGAAGACACTAAATGCTGGCAGTTTCTAGCAATGGAGGTTTAGCCTGAGACAGTCAGATGACAAGTAGTGATGTCATGCTGCAAGTATCCCAGCAGCAATATTTGAAATATTAATTTAAGGACAGAGAGACACAGACACAGAGACAGACACTGCGCATGTTGTATTTGACCTGACAAGAACATCCACTCACCACTTCTGCCTGCTTGTTGATGTTCTAGTTAACTAGGGTACAATCATTTCTTTTAGAGAGTCAGGAATATAGCTGAGAGTCAGGAATATAGCTGAGCTTAACTTACATGTTTTTCTATGTTTTTCTTTGAGTGTGTCCTGTACTGTTGTTTAAAATATTTCCTGTGATTTTAAACTCTGATGTAACTATTTACTGAACATTTTCTTGTTGTTTTATTACTTATTAAATATATTTAAAACCCATCATTTGGCGAATATCTGTAAGACATATTTAAGTTCTGGGAGTACTTGCATATTTATTTGGTGACACTGTAGGCCACTCCTAACAGGTTCATAGGTAGGTACTAGGCTATGTGCCCAAAGGCATTTATAAGCCTAGCCGGAATGTGTTGGCTTTCGCTGCCCCCTTAGATTAGTTCCCTGTGCCTCTGTCCAGTGGAGCCATTGAAGTAATTCCTGGGGTAAACTTTGTTTCCCATCCACTCGTCAAGGTTTCTCTTGAAGAGGGTTAGCGAGGAGCTCTGCCTAATGTAGACTGGAATCTTGTTCCAGAGCAGGGGAAGTCTCTGGAACAGGAATCTATCCCTCTAGCATGTCCTACTTATTGTTGTGGTGAGGTTTAGATCCCTGGCGTGTGTGGCTCAAGGGGATATGGTTTTCTTTAGGTGGAGCATGTCCATCAATTCTGGGTTGGACATGGCCTTGTATGTCAGGCAGAGATCACCTCTGAGTAGGCGGTATGCAACAAAGTACAGCTGGAGTTTCTTCAGTCGAGCTGCATAGGGCATCTCCTTGAGGCCAGAAATCCTATTGGTGAGGTCTGTGGTCTTTGCAGTTGTTGCAGGTGCCTTGTAAGGTACATCCCAAATGGGGCATTGTACTCTATGATGGGTCTGATGAGTGATGTGTAGAGGGGGCCCAATGACCTCTTTCGATCTGGATGTAAACCCTTTTGTGATTAGGTGGGCCACATAGGATTTTCTAACCACTTTGGCAATGTGATTATCAAAAGGAGAGGTTACTATCGACTTGGGTCCCCAGATCCCTTATTACATCTTCCGTACTGTGGGAGCTGCCGCCTATGTGGTAATTTGTGGATACTTTTTTTCCAAAGGGGATGACTATGCACTTTTTGGCATTTAGCTTAAGGCCATGGTTTTGACAACAGGTATCTGTCTCAGTGATACCCTTTTGGAGGATGTCCATCAGCCAGAGAGTCAATTATAGCCCCTAGTTTGCAGTCATCTGTGAACTTAGCCAGCCATAGTCCTCCTGTGCTTGCCTGTACCTCTGAGAAGTATATGCTGAACAGGAGGGGTCCTAGGACTGAGCCATGGGGAATTCCACTTGTAACCGGTTTACAGTCAGACCTAGCTCCCGCAACTCTTACATGTGGGTTCTGTCCATGACCCAGTTGGC
The DNA here is from genome assembly GCF_019279795.1 of Protopterus annectens. NCBI lineage: Eukaryota > Metazoa > Chordata > Ceratodontiformes > Protopteridae > Protopterus > Protopterus annectens. The sequence goes on along the minus strand of NC_056748.1, from coordinate 388,737,263 downwards.
AACCCATCTCGTGATGTACGCGTTTATGTTCAGGCTGGTGAGCTTGTCTAGAATACCTGAGTGGGGAATGGTGTTGAAGGCCTTTGTGAGGTCTAGGTAGGCTGTGTGGACCACCTTTCCCTCATCTATAGCCTTGGTAACTGTCTCAAAGAAGTCCACCAGGTTTAGGAGGCATGATCTGCCCTTAAAGCCGAACTGATTGGGGTCCAATGTTTGGAGGTTCCCAATGTCTTCGTTAATGAGGTCCTTGATGATGCATGCCATAGCTTTGCAGACCAAGCTAGTCGGGCTTATAGGACAATAGTTTCTGGGGTCCGTTGTGGCTCCACCTTTGTGGAGCAGAATAACCATTGCTGTGCGCCACTCTGTGGGCATGTAGCCTGTGGAGAGGCTGAGTTTAAACAGTGTGTTTAGGTGAGGGGTTAGTTCATCTTTGAGCTCATGTAGGATGAAGCCTGGGACACCTTCCAGTCCCATTGATGCTGTGTTTTTGGCTTTGGACAGGGCTGTTTTGAGTGTCTGATTTCAGGGGCACTACACTCTTCTGGTATAGTTATGGGCCCTTTTGGGAATGAGAGGGGGGTAATGTTTGCACTGAACCTGTCTGCCAGGATGTTGGCTATATTGGCCGGTTCAGTGTATTTTATGCCATTATGCACTAACTCAGAGCATATCTGAGAATTGCCACTTAGATTCTTGACATAGCTAAAGAATGCCTTGTGGATATCTTTGGAGTCCATGGCAATTTTATTTCGAAGCTAGCCTTGGATGATTTTATGAGGGAATGTAGTTTCTTGCAGATACTGATCAGGAATGTCTTCCCTTCTTGGGATTTTACTCGTTTCTATACTAGTTTCCTCCTTCTATTGTATAGCTTGTTTATGGTAGGGGTCCACCAGACTGGTTTCCTTTTCTTGGAGGAGTGAGTCTTGGTTTTGTTTGGAATAGCACGATCCATGCATTCTTGGCGGATCTATATTAGATCAGCGAATGCTTAAACAAGCGAACGCTGATTGATCGACCTTATTTTAGCAAAAGTGAAAAATATCGAAGCAGCAGAAACTCAATTTTTTTCCTAGGGAAAGAATTTGGTTGTCCATTTCTGCTGCTTCGGTATTTTCAGTGCTGGAGTGGAAAGTTGCGGGTCAGATTCAGGCAAGTGTGCGAATGTGTGGATGTGACTGTTAGGGTGGTTTAGGTGAGTTAGGCTTAGGGCTCAGGTTAGGCATGTGTGCAAATGTGTGGACATGAAGATTAGGGCGGATTTAGGTGAGTTAGGGTTAGGGAGTGGGTGAGGTGAGTGTGCGATAGTGACAGACCTTAGGGTTAGGGTTTGGGTTAAGGTAAGTGGATAGTTAGTGGTGTGTGCATAGTTTAGTGTAGGGTTAGGTGTCAGATTTTAGGTGCATGTGTGTGGATTTCTGTTTGGTGTGCTTGTTATGTGTGTGTTTTGGATCAGCAATTTTTTTCCCTAGGAAAAAAAAATTGCTGATCTGACAGTTCAAGATTGTAAGCTTTCGCTTACATAAGGTTGATCAATCAACATTCGCTTTTTTTAAGCATTCGCTGATATAGTATAGACCCTTCTTGGAGGTGCTCATAGAGTGCATTAGTAAAGGATTTTGCAGCTTGGACGGCATTATCCTTTAGCATGGGGGCTTTGAAACTTCCCACCTCGGTCTTAAGTAACGTGAAGTTTGCTTTTGAAAAGTTTTTCACGGTGGTTTCTTTGACCGGGGGTGGTGGTGGAATGTGGATATCCAGAGTGATTAGTTTATGGTCAGATCTAACAAGCGAGGGGTTGACCTCTGGTGTGGAACACCGGTCGCCCATGCTGGTGATGACCAGGTCCAATATGTTGTCACCTCTGCTGAGGGTGTTGACCAGTTGATCCAGGGCGTTTGAGTTTATAAATTCTAGGAAATGCTGGGCAAGGGAGTTTGTACTTTAGTAGTTCTCCCAGTTGTTTGGGTAATTGAAATCACCCAATATCAGGGTATTTGGTAGGATCTTTATGTTTCCCAGTGTTTCCAGGAATGCGGAGTGGGGGTCCTGGGACATGGTGGGGGATCTGTAGCAAGCTATAATTTAAATAGCAGTTTTGCCTGTTGTTAGCTGCACGTGGATGATCTCTGAAGCATCGTGCTGTGCCACTAACCTGGAGGTGTGGGTATCCTTGATGAATATGGATACTCCCCAGCCTTTGATATTATGGGGTCCAGGTTTTGTGGCCGAAATGTATGGTATGAGTTGTAGCCTGGTAGTCCTGGGGTGCTCTCTGGAGCCTTACAGCCTAACAGCCTTACTCTTGGTCAAACTACCATTAGGATTAATAGTAATGTTACACAGTAAGACTAATGTTTAAGGGCCTTAAAGTAACTGATAAGGAGTGGCTGGTGGCAGCTGAAATTACCTTATAGTCTGGACACAAGGGAGCATAGCTAGTAAACCTATGCCAGCCTTTCCCAAGTGTGTGTGTATGTGTGCGTAAATCAAGTGTCAGAGTGTGTAAGTCAGCTACTTGGGCAGGGACACAAAGCACTAGTTGGACAGAGAGGGTGCTGGAGGTCCTGGCTTGGCCACTCAGCTGAGATCTCAACTCTATCGGTGTGCCAGTGGGGAGTCATATTGGGGATCTGAAGAAAGAGGGAAAAAAAATTGCCCCAGACTGTCTGTGCACTCTTATGGGAAATTGCACTTTACTGTGTGTGCACTTGTCATCCTCCCAGTGCATATACCCCCCACTGTTGCCAGTGGTGAGGATTGAGGCTCTTTAATTACTGGGCTAGTGGCGAGACATCACAACCATCATAAGCAACAAGCTTTGCACACTGTCAAACCAAGTTGTTTTGCAGCTTTTACTCTAGCAAACGTCTCTGCTGAAATAACATTGCACTTTGAGCCAGTATCTACTTTGAGCTGTATGGGATTCCCATTAATCCAAATGGAGCAAAAGATTTCATTCTTTGCCCACAAATCTACTGCATGGACTGTTTCACCAAGCACAGACACACCATCAACATAAAAAGTAGGGTTGCAGATTTCTAATTGATCCACTTGCTTCTTGGAATGCCCTTGTTTAATAAAAGAATATGCCTCATTTGATTTACAAAATCTTTTGAAATGATTCCACTTATTGCAAGAATGACACTACTAACAAAAAGCTAAGCACTTTTCTCTTTTGGGTTCATGATTACCACCACAATTAAGACAGCTGACTATAAAGCTAGGTGGGGACACATTTTGTCTGCTGACCTACCCTTAAGCTTCACTGAGCATGCTCTGGAATTTGCTGGAAAGACTCTAGGTTTCCCAGGGATTGTTACAGGACCTGCAGTAGCTGCCATGTGCTTGGGCCTGTTTCTTTTAACCAAGTTCTGCATATTACCGACATGAGCATTGTCACTGTGCCTTCCACAGCTATTCTCATTTGTAAGCATACTTGTGTACTTTTCTGTAAGCTTGTATATCTGACAAATCTCAATGGCTTTATTTAAAGTTAAGTCACTGTCTCAAAGCAAAATCTTTCTCACCGTCTCATTAATACCACACACAAGCCTGTCCTTTATCAACTCATCTCTCAAATCACCAAATCTGCACGTTTTAGACTTGTTTCTCAAGTCAGTTATATAGGATGCAAACGTTTCACCAGGTTTTTGATCTTTTGTGTAAAATAAGTGCCTTTCCAGCATAAATATTCATTTGGGGGTTACACATTTCTCTAAATTTACATGTTAAGCACTCAGCATCTTACCTTGTTTCAGCTAGTACCACTCTATGGTGTGTTACCCCTCCCTGGCTAACACAGCAGGTGCATACATAAATGAATGCTCTCTTTCAATGGCATCTGAACCAGCAAAATTAAGCAGAATAAATGTGCTTGTACATGCATCTTTGTCAGAAAAAGCAGCCTGTATAAAAAGATTCTATTCCTGCTCACTCTCCAATTTTCTGCAATATTACTATCAAACACAAGTGGTACGGGTCACCAAACTCCTTCTGCCATTCCCCCCACGTTAAAGTAAAAAAGGAAAATGGTTCCCTGTAATTATGTACAAACATTCACACATACACAAAGTACTTGCAATAATATTCAAATGCACAATAAACTCTTCAAAATACTGTACTCTGCGAAATATGCTTTGAAATAACTGTACTTTGCAAAATAACTGCACTGTAATACTGCACACACTTGTAAACACTTTGAATAGCTTTAGTTAATATGAAAAAGTAGTACAAAGCAAAATAATGCAGTCGTTTTTCACTTTTTTGAACATTTTATGTGATTCTGATATTGTTTTAAACGTTGTTGTAACTATTTCAAATATTTTTATCAATATGTCGCAGTTCTGGACATTTCATTTAATAAAAAATAAATGTTGAGCATTCGGAATGCTTCATTTTATATTTGTAGCAAGACATTTAAGCCAGTTTTATTACCTGGAATTTTTTTCTGACCTGTTTTGCGAGTTACTTAGCAGTAGGAATGGTCCAACTCCTGTATATTCCTCCAACTTTAACCAGTTGCCTCACGGATGTAACTATGGATCCCATTATGACACCATGTCGCTCTTCTTATTTGCATTAAGATGACGTTGAGGCTTGGGTGTTCATTGAAGTAGTTCAATGAATACAAACATCAGGATGGATTGCAAGAACATTAAACATAAAATATCTGACTGACTACATACTTGCATGCTCTCACTCTGACAGCTCACTCAAAATGATACTCTTGCTTGCACGTGCTCAGTACTTATATGCATGTGCTGACTCACTGGAAAAATTCTTAAAGGTATATCACAGACACTGATCTACACTAGGGATATTATTGTCCTCCTTTACTCAGCCCTCATTAGGTTAATCGAATATAATGCCCACTTTGGCATGCATCTGTCCAAACACACACAATAACTGGAATGCCCACAGATACACCTTAATAAAAGGATACAGGGCCTAAACAACACGGACTGACTCAAAGTCCTGTCACTACACTTGATATACTACAAAGTGCTAAGAGGCGACCTCTGTTTAGCGTACAAGTTATCCTCCGAAAAAGTAATGATGGATTTACTGTACTGTACATCAGCAAGTAAAATGGAATCAGAAATACACGGTCTAGGGATTTAAACCAATTAAAAAAAAAGGAGAGTAGGATTTTGGATGCAGATCCTTAGAGAATATATTATAGTCATAATGTTGCAGAAATTATTCCAAGAAGTCAACATGGTAATGGAGAGAACAGATGTTGCCAGTAGGGATGACTGCAAATAGGGGTACAGAAAATAGGGAAGATGGGGCTGGAATTTACTGGAGAAATCTGGTAAAAGGAACCAAGATATTGGGAGTGAATAACTTCAAGAGGAAAAAGTAACAGTGGAATGAGGCCAATAAGACACAGGGAAGACAGCCTGCATTCCAAATCAGAGATGGATATCAAAGTATTGGCAAAGAGAAAGGGATTGTAAACTATCACAGATATCGTTGTCCATTGCATGTCCACTTAAGGAACTTTTCTTTTTGATAAATGTATCTCCTTTAGCTTAAAGCCCACATTCCTTAAGTCTGTTTAGGACCTTTACATTATTCAAGTGGTCCTCATCTCTGCTGGTCACCAAGATGCCTTCAAAATAGTACTGCTTATTAGAAATTCTTGCAAATGCTTGACACATCATCTTTTAAGAAGTGGATGGCACAGACTCTAAACAAAAATTAAGATGATTACATTGGCTGAAGCTCTTGTGCATATTAGACAAAAAGCACTTTTTTAGGTTTGTTCCTCTCCAGCTGCAGGTGACTGTGTGCAATTTTTTTTATAAACTTCTCCTGGTTATTAGAAATGAAAATAATGTCTTTAATGAATCCTCGTGGATATCCACACAGTACATAACATTAGGATAATGTGCCTTACAAATCTTTATAAATGTGTACCTTTCTTGCAGCTAGTTTTTAGACCCACTCAGTCCATTCCACCTTGGACAATATTACGCCCTTTTCCAATCATTGTAAATCTTGTTCTACCAAGGCAGAACAGTGGTTCCAAAATGGAAAACAAGACCATCTAGCACCACTTTTGAAGGATTGATTCAAGATATTTGGTTTTGGACATGCAGTTATCAGAAAACTACCAGATTAATTGAATTTGTCAAGCACAGAAATTCAGGTCTCACATCCTGAGCACTGTGACTGGCTCATTGTTGAATACTGCAGAAATGTTATTAATCAAACATAACTGTGCAGTCAACCATTTTACACATCGCTTTTACACAGTAATGGTAAAGAAGAACATTTGAATGTCTTTCAAAAGACTTCTACAACTTACAGTTATCGACTTTTCCTCTGCCAACAAGTACTGCTTCTAAGGAGAAGGATAGAATGGATTAAACATTTTTCATTGCAAAGGTGTAATGCATGGAACTTCATCTAACTGTAAAGGCACTGCTTGTGCATTTGTGATGAGGGGAGAATGGCCTCAAGGTAAACAGGTGCATTTCAGTGGTAGCTAGCTGCACAATCATGCTCCTGTTTCATCCAGGACACCCCACATAAGCCTAGAGCTATATTAAGTGGTAAAGTAAGTACGTTAACACATATATAAAGGCTCACAAAAGCTAATCCATTGTTTAGTTAGAAAATATTCTTTAAGATAAAGATTCATTATGTTTAAAAATTGCTGCAAGGTTCTAATGATGCACACTAGCAATTGTAACTGCATCTAGCAACAACATAAGATGTGGAAAATCTGGTTCATACTGGCCCTGCTAAATGTTAAAATTGATACAACAGCATTCCCACTGTCATGAGTAAACTATACAGTAAACTGAAAATCTCATGAACAATTAAGCTAGTGGTCTCCTGAACTCATGACATTTATCAAAATGGCATATTAAGCAAGGCAAGAGTTTTTCCACATCTAAAAGCTAATTTCTACAAAAATTCCAAAACTGAGGCCATATGAATACCATAAAACCATAGATTTTTGACATTTTAAAAAGATTATTTCAACTACTGCATTATTATATTAAACAGATTACAGCCTGCTCAGTTTATGGTGGAATACCCAAGTTAAACTTGAAAAGCACCTTTCATTTAATATGTAGCAGATCTGCTCATGCCTTGTAAATCTGCATACGAAATGGTGTCCAAAGGCAATTTTAAAAGATTCTTTCTGAATAATTACTGTATGGATGTGATAATAACTGCATCTTTGTGTGCATCACTGCCTCTGGGCTCAGTCAAGAAAAAAAAAAAAAAGTTACTTATTCAACAGCTCTTGATTTTTTTTAATTATTTCCTGTACGACTGCTAGTCTTCTTTATATGATCAATGTTCTAGTTTTTAAATTTGCTTTTCTTATGCTTACATTAGCCTGTAGATGGTGCCCTATTAGTGGAAGAGTTGTACAGACTTGTACAGATCAATGGCTTTGGGCATCAACTGTTGTGCAAAGTATCCTCAAGATAGGAGAACATGGATCATGGACTGCAAACCGTGTTAGGGCTAGCAACCTGATTGTGGAAAAAATCGGTGATGTTGCTAAATGGGCATGGGTATTTGCCGGTTTTAAGTGAGTTGAAAGCCCAGCCTACTCAGACTTACACCAGGGGCACATACCATTGGTGGCAGGGATGTATGTGCCCCTATTTGCCAGTGTGTGCCTGCTATAAAGCCCAGTAAACCTGGGTTAACAAGCTAATGGCCAGTCAGTGACCAGTTGCCCAGCTTGGGTTACCTTCTATAGCTCTGTGGAGTGAAAGCTGGATATAAAATCAACCTGTCAACCATGAACTAAGAATTGCTACACTCAATGCAATTTAACTAACAAGGCACAGCTTGGAAGTAGAGGATATGACGGTAAGGGGGAAGCTGGGCATCCTATGTATTCAGGAGATGAGATGGAAAGGCAGTGCAGCAAAGCAACTTGGCTTTGCATCCAGCTTCTACTGCTCATGAGGAGGACAGACTAGAAATGGTGTGGGAATCGTGGTAAGGGAGAATCTTCATAAGACAGTGAGGGATGTCAGAATTAGTGATAGACTCATGGCAATCAGACTGCAGTGTAAGGATACGGCAGTAGTCAATCTCTGCCTATGTCCCACAGCAGGGTTGCATTTGAGATAAAGATGTATCTCTCAGAGATTGCCACTCCTCTGAACAAACTCCCAATTCAAGTAAAACAGAGCTTCTCAATGACCCTATTTAAGAGCAACTTAGACAACTAAATGGGAAACTGTAAATTTACCGCGAGGTTGCGACCTGCACCCCTCTTGGATACAGGCAGTCAGTGCTGCTCAGACTCAGGCTGCAAATGTAGACCATAAAACTTGGTCATTAAGGGAACAAGGGTATAACATGGCTAGGATTATAAAGATCCAAAAGGCCAATAGCCTAATAACTTCCTACAAACCTATGAAGATCAGGCTTGGGATGAGATGAAAGAAGGTAAAACAGGGAGGGTCTTCGCTGGGAGAGATGATCTCCCCAGACTGCAAAGAGAAAGGATCTAACAGACTATGAGATTAGCCTGTGGATAAGATTTGTAGCATGCAGGACAAGCAGTTGGCCAAAACTGCATCCAATATTTATCTCCACTTGATGTGGGGACACCAAAGAAAGAAACTCTGGAGACTGACACTAGTTTCAATTCCATCCAAGCCAACACCTGTGTGTCCATCAACTTCAAATAAATGACTTGATCTTGAGTTGGTGAATTAAGTCTTGACTGGTTTTATAACACGTGGCTGTGGCCATTTTCTCTGACCAAATAATGTGTGGTCTCTTTCAAAGGATAAGGTAAGAAGCAAGACTTTTGCATGTTTCTCAACAAAGTCCTACAACTGCTGAAAATGTGGAAGCAAAGCTCTCACTGATAAACTGAGCATGGATCAGGCCATCATAAAATCAGTCATCAGAAACATTAACTCCATTTTCTACATGGAGTTGGGTTCAATCAATATCACAGTTAAAGAAATATTAACAATAAAGTGTACATTCCCATCTTTTACCCACCTTTCATTACTTGTTACAACATTGTGGTTTCATAATGGAACTGAAGATATAAATACAGTTAGAAACTAGGAATCCTATCAGTGTACAATGAATCCTTAACTCTGGGGCCAGTTATACAGTTTCGGTGTATAACATTGCAGATAATTACTGGAGAGTGGGTTTTCATACTAGTTGCTATGTTCCTTGCAGACTGGCTTGAAATTTACATGTTTTAGCTGCTTTCCCCCTGTCTGCTGACCTTCAAACCAACATCTACTGAACTCAAGGGCACTCATTCCCTAGTGGTGGGAAATCTTCAAACAAAAATGTTATGGAAAGTCACAGGACATATAGTAGACCTAATATTTACAGACAAGGTATGTGAACGAGCTGTTGATCAACAAATACAGCAGAGTACGTAAACCAAGTTATAATAGACCAGAATGGTGCAGAGTATAAGGAATCATTGGCATATACATGGCAGTATACCTGTTTGTCCTTTATTTAGTTATAAAAGGATCAATAAATTAAACAAGAAACTGAAGAATGAAGAAAACACAGGTTTAGTCAAAGGATTAGATCTGTACCTTGCACAAAATATCATTTTTGGATGCATTTATATAAAGAGAAGATATTTATACATCTTGTTACAAAGAAAGTGCTTATTAAATGTTTGTGCATCTTGTAATTCTAAAAATAGTGTACATTGCTGTTTATAGAACATTTACTTATTCTAATACACATTTCAGTTTTATCTGCTTGAGCTGCTGTTACATTTGCAATCCCCAATCCCACAGGGATAAAAGTCATCTGGAAGGACCATCATACAAGCCAGATGTTGGGGTTGTTTAGGCCCTTATCAGCATCCTGGCAATGAGGTTTTTTTGTACTTTTTCTCCACCCCAGCACCCAAGTGCAGAAAACAATCAGTATCATTGTAGGGCTCACGATACCTTCCCAAGTGGGCACACCCATTGTAAAGGCTGCCACCATCGCTGGTGGCTTGGTGAGCCCATTACCCATCTCAGGCCATACACATCCCAGCCCCTCATCTGAGGGGACTAATGCAGTATGCTGATGCCTCTGCCCTGGCCTCCTTCAGGATGGTTTACCCATCCTCTGTACCTGTGCCATTACGTTCAAGCGTCTAATCAAACTTGGGTCACCTGGGTCGCCACTGGTGCTGGCTTTAACATTTATAAATTCACCACAAGTTCTGACCTGGTAATCAAATTAGAGTCTAGCATCTTGACTGCTACCATCATCCATTTCTGGACAGCCAAGGATACGAGTTAAGTTGGTGGCTGTGCAGATCCTTACAAAAGTACAAACTGGCCTGCTGTGGACAATGTTGGCAATTTCAAAACCGTTTTTTTTTTTTTATCCCAGTCAGTCACCAGCAAGATGGGAGTCGAGATAGTTCATTAAACAGCTTTAATCTTCTTTGCAGTCATATGAAGCATCTTACAATATGGATTATGTACCCCACCACCTCCACTATCAATTATAGCCACGGGGGACTAGTTCATTGTTTTGTTAGTAAGTAGCATAAATAAAGTTAAACTTGAAATTCTCAGCCCAGGACAGCATGCAGGCATCTGTATCATCAAGAGGGCTGACTTGAACAGTGAAGTGAATTGTACTGTTGTAGCATCCATAAAAAGTAGAGTCTGATGTAAGGCTTACTCAGTTATTTCATATGTCTATTGCAATTTCTCTTGTGGTGATCCAATCTTTTCTTGGGCCACAAGATATTTGTGAGCATTTCTACATATCACAGAAAATGCTGCCAAACAGAAAACTGGCTTGCATGTGGCTGTGCATGTTGAATTCTTGTATATACTAATCTACCTTGCTTGCATTTTCCAAGCACTAACCGGGAACACAAGTTAAAATGCGGCTCAGTCATACTTATGTTATATTGTAATATATTTGGTTTTATGCCATCTCACATGACTTCATACTGCAGAAATAGCCAACTTCCTCAATGCACATTTGTGTAACTTTGTTTTATAGTACTACTACAGTCCTAGGCTACACTCACATGTTTCCAAGGCATTAACATTCTCTGACAGACTGCTTACTGCATGTGCAATACATCTGCAAGTCTTGAAGGCTAGTTATGGCTTACTGCATGTGTAATACATCTGCTAGTCTTGAAGGCTAGTTGTAAAGTCAGAAACCAGACATTGTTGGAATCCCTTAACTATGCCTAGGAAAGGATACCAGGAGCTATTTCTAAATTTTAGACCAGGGCTGGGGGAAGATCTTATGAAGCAGCATCCACAACACATTAGTGTTTCATCAACTAGTACATCAAATCATGGGCCCAAATGGCTAGCATGGAGCTTCCTACTAGATGGACAACTCATACTGATTAGTGGTCAGAATTCTGTCCCCACAAAAATCTCTTCCACAGATACGCCCCTGAAAATATTGCCTTCCTTCCAAGATGATTAATTACAGAAGATTTCTGTTTATACTTTCAAACATCTGACAATGTTAAAATCAAATAACCCCTTTTCAGACCAGTTACTTTCATTACAGAGATCCAACTTCGTAATCGGACATCATTCAGTTTTAAACTGGTCCAAACTGAGCATGACTAGCAGGTGCACTCAACCCAAAGTAAAACTACCTACATTTGGTGACCACTGAATCATCTAGCCAGTTTCGTCTTTCAGGAAGCAGATTTCCTGATACTGAAAGAACATTACAGTCACCGAAGCTCGACTGCCTGCATGCTGTCTTAATCACCCAAGAGTCATCGGCCTGAGGATGTAATACCGGACATAATCCAATACATAGCATAAGGGTCCCTTCTTAAAGGGTGTTTCTTACTCAAATTAAACAAACAGCAGTACAGACTAGCCTCATGACTGAACACAGAATAGTTTACGTAGCTGGGGAAGAAGCCTAGTAAAAGTATAAAGTGCCACTTAGTTTGACCCATCTGCTGTGCACTACAAAATGACTAAATGAAAACAAGCAAAGCCAAGGCAAATTTGCTTAGGTGTAGGTTAACAACTTAAGCAACCTTAACATTTCTAGCAAGAAATAAATATTCTAACCCAAGGAAGGCACATGTACTGTACAGACGGCTGTTATTCAGGGCAGTAACAGAATATTTGGTCCAGCACAGGTAGCTGAATCATTTATCACTCATGTAAAAAGCATTCTCTTTCTCTAGTAGCTTTGCTCCAGTGTAGTAGAGGGAATGTTGGCATACCTATGGTAGCCAATGGCAAATTTAAATAAATTAAAATTGCAGTTTTAACCAGTGACCACAGACCAATAGCACAATATTATCCCTAACCATGGGAGGCCTGGGTCTGACTCTTCAGAAATACAGTTTATTACGTTATTACATACTATCAACATCCCAATAGAATTTTTCCAGCTTCAAGAGCTATGGAACTCCGCATCACCGATTCTAACGAGGGCAAGCACCGAGGAACAATGACATCCTTGGACCTAGATGCCATACACCCTTGTTAATAAGATGTGCAAGGTAGAGTTTTGCACCACCATAGACATGTGAAGATTCAAGGCCATGTTACTGTCTGCATGTGTACCCAAAGCCCTAACCATTGAGTCTGCTCTGAGGGGAGTATTATCAATGGGGTAATTTCCAAGGAGTGACTATGTTCCAAAGGATACTGTTATGCATTTCTTTGCATTGAGTTTTAGACCATGGTGGCCCTGGTACTAGTTATTTGTCTGTATCTGACCTTCTTGACCAGTATTTGCATCTTTAGGGGATTTGATGACTGTGCCTAGTTTGCAGTCATCAGCAAACTTGGTCAGCCAGAGACCCTTGATACTGGTTATGTGAGGTTTGTAACAGTATCAACAATAGCATTTGCTGATGGTTTTAGGACACTGCTCTGACAACATTCTTGTCAGTGGATAACAGACCAATAAATACTCAAACCTGGATGACCAACTGCAGCAATGTGCACGTATCAACTACAAGGTTATGCAGTTTCAGAAGTATTTCCCTTATCCTTGAGTTTGTGTAGTGTTGGAGTCTGTATATTTCAAGCTGCGGGGATGCAGTCAGCTCTACAGCTAAATTATGAAAAGTACAAACAGCACATGTTGCTTTCTGTCACCCTACAGGAACATTAATTTCTTTAGTGCAGTGAAAAGTTCTGCCCGTCATATAAAAGCCTTCTATCCACACTTGGCACATCTTATTTAGCTGGTTTAAGGAGGGACTTACTTGGTTCCTCAGCTCCCCTTTTTATCTCCTAAGGAATATGTTAAAACAAACTGAGTATATCTAGTTACTGACAAGCGGTAAAGAGATAAGGGGCTTAAAACTCGCAACCTTCCCAAGCTCATCACCACTATGTGCTGCAGGAAGTTAAGCCAGCATAGATAAAGTGACATAACTGCTAACTGTACAGCAAATTCAACTGCGTCTGGACAGAGGATGTGGCATTCATTAATTAGACATATTTTGTCTACAAAATCTTAAACAGTTCTTGAAGTTGGGCACTCACTTCCAGCTACATTACAGCCTGTGGCAATGTTCTAACTTCCTGATGTAAACAGGCGAGACAAGGATGCCAAATTATGGATCAGATCCATACAAAAATATTACTTCAACTCTGACAAGCATATCACTGCAGCCTGCCTAAGCCTTCATTAACAGTGCCATCACAACAATAAAGTTCAACGCAGTACACACATTTGTAGTGTGTTACTTTAGCCATCATTTCTCTTTTTACTCAGAAGAACCGGGGTGCACACACAATAATGTGCCAGGCAGTGCAGAAGTAGGTCTACACTTCCAATTTAGAATACCACAATAATTAAACTATACTTAAATTTGACAAGGGGTAGAACTACCAGAAGGTAACAATGAAGTTCTGAGTAAGCCTGGAGTGCTGTTAAATGGCCACTAAAGGTATAAAAAAAAATTATCCTACCCTCATGAAGAACCTGGAATGCTTTACTGTCTTAACAAAATGGCTCCTAATTTTTATGTTAAGAAGTGAATCCTGAACCTCAGAAAATAAAGTCCTTATTTCTGCCTGCATAGCTGGTTTCATTACTTACTAACTTGTTAGTTTAATAGAAGTAAACTATTCTGAAGCTTATTTTAAGTCAGCCATAAAAAATGCAGTGTCCAACTCTGTAAAACAGTGTGACGGTATTGTTACTGTGCCCCAAGTAACCCCGGTTCAGTTAGTGTCTCTGGTGCTGAATTAAACAGGCAAAGAGGGAGGCGAGAGAGCGAGGAGCCCACTCATCTCTCTTGAGGGTGGGTGGAGACTGGAGAGATCACTACTCATGGTCTGTTTGAAGAAACAAGGCCACTTTGGAAGGGATGCCCTTTGTGGAACTGAGAAGAGATATCCTCCTCTGATGTCTTGTAAACTCCTCCTTGGCACCTAGCCAACTGTATGGATTTATACCCTGGTGGAATATTAAAAAGGGAAAAAAAAGTGTGATACACCCCCGATGGCTACATAAATGATGGCTCTTCCCAGTTGACTCTTGCTATCATGAAGGGGGGTGACTGGGACAAAGGACAAAGTGGGAGATGGTCATCAGGCAGTAAGGATCAAAAGCTACAAAACCTGCACGGTGTTGAGACAAAACTTGAACTCAGCCTTACTTAAATACCAAACTTATATTCAACTCGGCCCTTTGTCTTCTACTGTATCACAGGCCTGTATGGTCAAGTGTCAATTGTACTCTGTCCTGTATTTTTTTTTTGCAGTACTAGGGCTGTTGGCAGTTCCTTGGGTTAACCCTGAAACTCCAAGTTTGTGTTTTTTTTCTAGTCAAGATCCCTACCTGTGGAATCTGCTACCTTGGTGGCTTGAGAATGTTCATCTTTGCTCAGTTTCAGGCAAACATTAAAAACAGATCCATTTGAAATGGCTTTTGATGGTGTAGGTTTAGGATATGTTGTCCTTCTGCTGCATTTTTTTTTGTTAAGTAGTATCTGTTAAGGTAGTTTGTATAATGTACCCAAATAAACCTTGACTTGATTACCAATACAAGCATAAGACTGCAATTTACATACTACATCTTTCAAAACAAAACCAGTAAACCAGACAAACTCGGCAATTACCTGGGCAACACTTAAGAAAAAAATGCTGCAAGTCTCGCCAGCAATCAATATAAATACGTAATGCCATTATGCGTATGTTGAAAAACATAAGGTACATGGTGAAAAGAATGTACCCTCTCCAAATAAGTGCTTTTTATTCACCAATATTTCAAGGAAAAGGCAAACATTGAAGCTAGTAGGTGAAATGGCCAAGAAATGACTGCACTGACGGTGGGTGGCTGTACATACATCTTTTACCAAACTCAAACTGCCTCAACAAGCACTTGCCCAATCTCTCTACAGTTTTTACAAAACTTTCCTGCTTTAGCCACACCAGTACTAAAGAGGAAAATAGTAACCATGTGAAAGACTACAAGGATATAAATAAACCACAACTCCTCCAGTTCCAGCTCAAGACTTAATCCATCAGCAACACTAAAAGATAACACAACTACGATGTAAACCTTGGAAGATTTTTTTTTTGTTAACTGCATTTATGCTTAACAACTATTTCAAAATAATCACTCAGCCAAAAGTATACTCTGCTCCAAACACAAGCATAACATACCTGTAGATCTGTATTAAAATATTCAGTCTGTTACGTGGCTCATATTTATAAAAAAAAAGAAGTTACGTACTCACCATAACGATCCATGTTTGTAGTCAATCTCACCCTTCCATTCTTGCATATGGGTTTGGAGCCGATCCTCAGCTCCGACTCGGCCTATTTACAAGACGGAAGTCTTCTAATTGGCTTGTGGCTAGGTAGGTATCCCATGGTGCACCAGTAAAATCCCCAGATCTTGTTTGCTGCTAACTAGAAGAGAACAAAAATACCAAAGAAGCCATTACTAAAAGGTCTCTATAAAAAGGATAAAAATGTTTTTCTGTCTCCAGGTACTTCCAGGCTGGGGGTAGGAGGGTGGGTTCATAAGAATGAATGGTGAGATGGATGACAAACATGGAACGTTATGGTGAGTACATAACTTCTTTATGTTCTGTAGTCCTATCTCACCTTCATTCTTACATATGGGACAGCATCCCTAGCGCCTCATTCTTGGGCGGCTCAAGGAAAAATACTCTGGAGTACCGTGGAACCAAATGATGCTCTACCCCTGGAGGTTAAATCCAATTTGTAATGAGCAATAAAAGTGTGAGTAGCAGCCCACATAGCTGCTGCACAAATATTATCAAGTGAGACCCTGGCTTGAAAGGCTGCAGAGGTAGACTGAGATCTGGTAGAATGAGCCTTGGATTTTAAAGGGTAAAGGTCTACCCTCAGAAGTATAAACATAAGCT
Source organism: Protopterus annectens (assembly GCF_019279795.1). Classification (NCBI taxonomy): domain Eukaryota; kingdom Metazoa; phylum Chordata; order Ceratodontiformes; family Protopteridae; genus Protopterus; species Protopterus annectens. Next base: position 388,720,909 of record NC_056748.1, on the reverse strand, counting down.
ATACAGCTAGAAATCCAATTAGTGTGTTACTTTGGAAACTGGTAAGCCTGACTTGGATTCAGAGAAGAAAATGAATAATTGATCTGATTTCCTTAGCCCGGTGCAAATAAAAACATAATTGTCTATGGACATCCAGCTGGTGAAACCTGTATTCAGCTGCGCTGGAATGATTTGGAAAGAACACTAGTTCTATGGATTGATTCAAGGTGGCATGGGAACAGACCTCGGGGACAAAAAAAAAAAAAGAGAGGGATTAGTACAAGAGGACAAAAGAGGGATTAGTACGAAGGGACACCCTGTCTTTGTAAAAAATCAGATAAGGGGCTTTTACAGACAATGCTTGCAACTCTGACACCTGTCTGGCCGACGTGATAGCCACCAGAAACAACGTCTTTCAAAACAAGCATTTCAAATAGGATGAATGAGAAGGCTCAAAGGGCAAAGAAGTTAATTTGGATAACTCAAAATTTAAATACCATGAGGCAACAGGTTTTTGAAAGGGGGGACTTAAAGTGGCACCTTTAAGGAAAATTTTGCACAGCTTATGTGACATCAGACTAGAATGTGGAAAACCTAGATGAAAATTTGAAATCGCTGTCAACTGAACTCTGATAGTGGCAGCCACACATCCCTGGTGAAAAGCTCAGACAGGAATTCCAAAACCACTGGAATGGAGGCAGTGTAAGGGTCAACATTCATTTTCTCCGCCCAGATAGAGAATTTTCTCCATTTACTGGAATATAGTCTCCTAGTGGAAGGTTTATGAGAAGACATAAGGACACGAGTCACTGAGGGTGAGAAGTAGTGAAGCCTGACTAGGGATGGAACTGGAGCAGCCACGCTGTCAAACTGAGGGTGTGTAAAGAGGGATGAAGTGAACCTGACATGCGAGTCAATTGGTCTGGAGCTGGGTCCAGAATCCAAGGATAGTCTAGGAGAAGAGGGCCGAGGAAGGGGAACCAAACCTGATGAGGCCAGTAAGGAGCAATGAAGATAAGTTTGCTTCCCAACTGTTTCGCTTTCTGAATAACCTTGGGAATGAGAGGAAAGGGAGGAAAAGGATACAGGAGACCCAGGGGCCAATCATGAACAAGTATGTCTCTCAGTAACTCCCCCGGAGGGGGGAAGAGGGAGAAGTAGCTACTGCATTTGGCACGGATTGGACTGGCAAAGAGGTCACAGCAAGGCTGTCCTCATCTGTGGAAAATCTGTTCCACTGTCTCCTGTTTCAGAGACCACTCATGAGGCACCAGGATTGCCATGCTGAGCTGGTCGGCTATCACGCTGGTTGTCCCTGGAATGTGCGTTGTCATCAGAAAATGCTGGGAAGCTATCACCCATTTCCAAACTCAAATGGCCTCTCGACAAAGTGGGTAAGATATGGTTCCACCCCATTTGATCTACCATACAACTGACATGTTGTCTGATTGTATTGCAATAGTCCCCAGAGGCAGAAGGTCGTGGAGTGCTTGCAACACCAGGAGCACTGCCCTTATCTCTAGAACGTTGATATGCAGGTGAGCTTCGTGATCTTGCCATGTGCCTTGGACAGTCCTGCCAAGATAATGCCCCCCCACCCTATCTGTGAGGCATCCGTGAGTCACAGTGGCAATGGGTTGGTGAGGAAGAAATGAAGTGCCCGTGGTTAGCTGATTGGGTAGTGTCCACCAAAGGAGGTCCTTCTGGCAAGATTCTGTCAGCAGAGTGTGATGAGATAATGGTAGGTGCTGAAAGGACCATTGGGATGACAGGAGCCACTAAAGAATTCCCATGTGTAGCCTGGCTAGCGGCACTAGTAATATGGTGGAAGCCATGGTCCCCAGAAGCTGCAGGATAATCTTGGATTTGACCTTTCGTAAGGGAAGAAGACACCAAATTTGAAGAACCAGATTCTGTTCCCTTTCGGAAGGAAAATGAGCCAACATTGTGTCTATCTCTGCGCCTATAAAAATCACAGATTGAGAGGGCAATAAGGCAGATTTTTCCAAATTTATAGAAATTCCCAGCTGGGCACAAAGCTGGATAGTAGCGTCCCTGGTCTGAAGTAAATGCCTGGTGGGGGCAATCAAGAGCCAGTTGTCCAGATACGGAAACACATGGAATCCTCAACGTCTCAGGTGAGACTGTCACTACTGCCATACATTTGGTGAATACCCTGGGGGCTGTGGTGAGACCAAAGGGCAGAGCATGAAACTGGTCGTGACTGGCTCCCAGCCAGAAGCATAGATGACTCCTTGATGCCCTGTCCATTTTTATGTGGTAGTAGGTGTCTGAGATCTACGGAGCACATCCAATTGTCTTTCCCTAACAACAGGAGTATAGACTGCAGTGTCACCATCCGGAATTTGTCCTTTACTGAATCATTCAATCTGCTGATGTCCAGAATGGGCCTCCAGTCCCCTATACGTTTTGGCGCTAAAAAGAATCTGGAGTAAGTTCCAGATCCTCTTTGGTCTACTGGGATGGTCTGGATGACATTTTGACAGCAACTTGTTGACCTCCACAGTTGCCTGATCCCTGTGATTGGATGAACATCCAGGATCTTCTTGGGAACAAAAGGTGGAAAAGAAAATGGTATGGCAACCCCTGGTAATAATTCTTTGTACCCACTTGTCTTGAGTGATACTCAGCCAGGCTTCTGGATACAAAGAAATACGAACCCCAACTGGCCCCAGAGAAGCAGAGTCGGGCCCCACATCAGGAGTGCTGGTAAGGCCAGCCCCAAAAGGAATCACGACTTCCCTGGTTTTGCAGACCACCCCTGCCTCCAGCGTGACGTCTACCATTTCCGCCTCTGAAGGAGTCACCCTGTGCATCCTGGAAAAACCTCTGGGACTTCTTGAACCACATCTTACCACCCCCCCCTGACCCTTAGGGTATGGTCTAGAGGAAACAGTAAAATGTACTCCCATAGCAGAGTGTGTTTTTCCTTCTTGCTCACACCGGGTGAGAGTGTCCTTTACCTTGGGTCCAAACAATGAGGAACCGAGAGGTACCGAAGGGGGCATTGGCAAAGGTAGACTTAAATGGTTCCGCAAAGTTACACAAATGCATCCAAGAATGATGCCTCAGGGAAATTCCTGAACCTGCTGCTCTACTTGCTCCATTGGCTGCATATGAAATAAGCCGCATGGAAGAGTTGACACTAGAGTTCATGGTGGACAACTGGACAGAAACCTTGTAGAGAATCTCCTAACTCTAAGGAGATCTCTCCGAAACCTCAGACATGAAAATCCGCACATAGGATACCAACACTAAGTCAAAAAGGCCAAAGATTGCACCAAATGGTGCAAGTAAAAAGTTAACTATACTAATAGCAACTACGCTAACTGACTAAATAATAATACAGCAACAGTTTTTCTATTTTAAACTAAACAGTCCCAAAAAATTTTAGAAAAAGTTTAAGTAAATGCAACACTTAGCCAGAGCCAAAGAGAAGCACAACCAAACTCGTCGACGCGGCAAACGAGATCTGGGTATTGTAATGGTGTACCATGGGATACCTACCTAGCCATGAGCCAACTAGAAGACTTCCAGCTTGTAAATAGGCTGAGTCAGACCACAGGATCAGCTCCAAACCCATATGCAAGAATGAAAGTGAGATAGGACTACAGAACATCAAATGGGATAAAATAGGTTTTTTGTAAACAGATGGATGAGCATCCAAAACCATCTTCTGCTGGCAGCTAATCACAATTTTTACTATACAGTTTACAAAGCTTATTATCAGCTGTAGCCAGCTTTCAGAAACATGAAGCACTTGTGTTCCTTTTGATCAAATGCCCGATTTAAAACATGTAATTTTCTCAAATACAAAAAAAAAATTCTCCCACTCCAAACTTCAAAATGTTAATAAAAAGATGAAATTACTTTTCCAAAATATCCTGTGAAAATAGAAACATTCCATTTTTGTTTTAGTTTTCAGATATTTTCTTTACTTGGGTTCCTACCAAGCTCATAATTTACTGAAAAATTACACAGGAATACAAGTCATTAGTAATTTTAATTTCAAATGTATTTTCTTTTGCTTAGATCATGAGTGCTTAATATTTTTTATTCTATGCTTTTGAAATACAAAATTTCTGCTAGGTTTATATATCAGCTGGGTCTGTTACACAAACTCCTCCAACAACTCAATTCTCATCTCTGTCCTGTTTACTTCACTGTTGAGATATCAGAGTCCTAACTGGTACGAAAAAAGTAAAGATGACTAGGGTTTTTACTCAAGTCTTATGTGCCGAGTTGGGACTTTTACTTCCCATCTTATTCCCAAATAGTACTGATGCAATTAAAAAAAGGCACCTAAAGAACACAGACTATGCCACATGCATCAGGCTAATACGTCATCATGTCACAACATACATGCCATACAGGCTTCTTACATCTCCATGAGGGTCCGCCATGCATCAGAATCAGTTTGCTCTCTCCCGTCCCCATCAGAAAAATGTCACTGGATGCCTAATCCCATACAGCTTTCTAGGCAAAGATTATAGATCTCCAGGCATCAGTGATAGCATCTGAAACCAGACCTGCATGCCAGTAAATATGCATCAACCGAAGAAAATTAATTTATTATCAGCTCTGCAATAATTTGAATTCTTTTAGTTCACTTTAAAAGACATACGTTCCAATATGCATTTACAGTCACATGCACAATTTTCTTTCCTAAACTTTAGCACATTGAACCTCTTCTCAACATGCTTCCATATTTTACGGTTAGCACAAGAGCTCAGTTTTGCAAACATCTGCTAAAGCCCCAAAACTCATGACTTTCCCTACATGCAGTCTAACCTGAAAATCCTCTGCTTCTTTGAGAACAGAGATCAATACCCCTTGTAACCAACTGCTGGAGTGGACAGGGCAGAGCACAGTGTTTGTAAGTTAAACTACATAAAATACTAGGGAACATAAGGTACAGTTTTGTACCTACGATAAATGTAGATGTTCGAGTGTTCACACTGCTGCAGTCATCACACTTGGGTTATCCTGCTGACAGGTGGTCCCGCAGTCGGCCAGAGTTCCAAAGTCTTGGTCCGGCATCTGTTGCTGTCGCTTCTTCCCTGACGTCAGTGCGCCAGGGGTATACAAGATGCATCTGAAGCCATTTTCTTCAGTTTTTCTTGCCCCAGATGTCAGGTGCCCCTAAGTGGGTAGGCAATACATATTGCTAATCAAAAATATACATATAAAATAAAAACAATACCTTCAGTTACCAGCAATTACACCCCAAAGGCTGTATAGGATAGAAGGGTATAGATAAGTCCAGCTAGTTCAGAGGGAATGGAGGGAGGGTAACCTGGACTGCAGCAGTGTGAACACTTGAACATCTACATTTATGGTAAGTACAAAACTGTACTATGTTCATTGTGTTACACTGCTGCAGTCATCACACTTGGGTTGAATCCCAAAGCCAAGTTTGGGTGGCTGGTCTATAAAGAGTTAGGATTGGCTAAGAGGCCCTGCAGAACTGCAGTGGCAAATCCTGATCTGGATTTAGAGTAAAGAGGCAGGTGGTAATGCTTGGTGAAGGTGTGCACTGAACTCAAAGTTGCAGCCTCCAAAATTTCCTTGGTAGGTACTCCCCTGAGAAAGGCTGCTGAAGTGGCTGTTGCCCTGGTGGAATGAGGCCCAATGTTATTAGGGACTGATTTTCCATACTGTGTGTAGCAGTACCGAATACAGTCTCCTACCCATTTGTATTTAGTCTGCTTTGAGCTAGCCTTACCTTGTGATCCTGCAGCATATGCTACAAACAGTTGATCAGTTTTCCAGAAAGCTTTTGTTTTGTCCAAGTAGACGCGTAGCTGCCTGTGTATGTCCAAAGAATGCAGAAGTTTCTCCCCTTTATTTTGGGGTTTGGATAAAAAGTAGGCAAATGGATGGTTTGGTTAAGAGCCACACTAGATACCACCTTTGGCATGAAGGTAGGGTTTGTCCTTAAAGATACCCAATCCTGATGAAAAATTATAAAAGGTTCCACTGCCATTAATGCCTGTAGCTCTGAGACTCTTCGTGCTGAAGTTACTGCCAGGAGCAGAGCTGTTTTCCATGATAAAAATTTTAGATCGGCTGTATTGGCTGGCTCAAAAGGTGGTAGGGTCAGTTTTTCCAAAACTAACTTGAGGTCCCAAGTTGGTGTTGGTGCTCTCCGGGGCAGTCTTATGTTTTTAGCCCCTCTGAGGTACTGCTTTAGCAAGGGATGAGAGAATAAAGAAGGATCCGTGTTGTAACGTGCTGAAATGGTAGAGGCATGGATCTTAATTGATGAAAAGGATAGGCCTCTGTCCAGCATCTCAGTTAAGTATTGTAAAATCTGAGGAATGTTTGGAACAAGAGGGTCAAGGCTGTGAGCCTGGTTCCAGGAGCAGAATCTATTCCATTTTTCTGAGTAAGCTTTCCTGGTGCTAGGCCTCCTGGCCTCCAAAATGACATCCATAACAGCTTTAGAGAGAGGTGTTGCCTGTTTGACTAAAGTATCTGCCATGCAGCCAGGTTTAGGGTTTTGAGCTGACCATGCAGGATCTGATTGTTTTGAAGCAGAAGGTGTGGAATTTGGGGCAAAATCCATGGTGGGCCCCGAGCCAAGTTCCTTAAGATAGGGTACCAGTGCTGGCGTGGCCAGTCTGGAGCAATCAGGATAATCTGTGTTTTTTCTTGTCTGGCTTTTAGGAGTACCTTTGAAAGGAGAGGCAGTGGTGGGAAGGCATAGACTTTTAGGTTTTTCCAGCTGAACAGAAGAGCATCCACTTTCCATGCTTGTTTGTGATAAGTCCTTGTGCAGAATTTTTGTAGTTGGCAATTCAGAGGGGAGGCAAAAAGATCTATGTCTGGGCATCTTCATTTTTGTGTCATCATGCTGAAGATTTGTGGGTTCAATTTCCATTCGTGAGGGTCCATGATATTTCTGCTTAAGTTGTCTGCCAGAGTATTTTTCTTTCCTGGCAGGAATTGTGCTTGCAGGTGAACGTGGTACATTAGAGCCGTGTTCCACAAGGTCATGGCTTGCCTGCATAGGGGATAACAGTGAGTGCCCCCTTGTTTGTTTATTGTACCACATTACTGTGGTGTTGTCTGTCTTTAGTAATAGTTGTCCTGGGTGTAGAAGGTCCTTGAAAGCTGTTAGGGCATTTTGAACAGCCAACATCTCTTTTTGATTTATGTGAAGATGCATCTGGTCTGTGGTCCACTTGCCCTGAATGCATGTTCCTGCCATGTGTGCTCCCCAGGCATAATCCGAAGCATCTGTTAGAGTTTGCCTAGCTGTGGGTTGGGTAAAAGGCTGGCCCTTGTTTAGGTGACATGCCTGGGCCCACCATCGAAACTCCTGTTGTAGGCAGGGAATTATTGGAATTACTGCTTCTAGACTGAGAATGTTGAGTCCAAACACTTTTTAGGTACCATTGTAATTTCCTCATATGCAGTCTGGCATATGGTATTAGTAGTATGCAGGATGCCATGAATCCCAGGGCCTGCAGAATTTTTCTTGCAGGGAGATGGGACATTTTTGCCAGTAGTTGAATATATTGAGTTAGTTGCACTTGTCTGGCGTGAGGTAAGCCATCTAGGCCGTTGTATTTAAGCCGGCATCCAGGAATGTAATCTGTGAGGGCACTAGTTTTGACTTTTCGTTTATTGTGTACCCTAGAGAAATTAGCAACATTTTCACAAATGCCGGATGGTGTAGAAGAATGTCCTTTGTCTCCGCTTGAATGAGGCAGTCGTCCAAGTATGGATATATTTGAATCCCTTTTTGTCTGCAAAATGCAATTACTGGTGCCAGGCACTTTGTGAAGACCCAGGGCGCAGTAGATAAGCCAAAGGGTAGTGCAGAGAATTGGTAGTGCATTGTACCAGCTTTGAATTGGAGGTATCTTCTGCAATTTTGTCTGAAAGGGACATGCAGGTATGCCTCTGAGGTCCAGAGTAACAAGCCAAGCCTTCTTGCCCAGCATGGGTAGAAGCTGCTGTAATGTCAACATTTTGAATTTCGGAATATCCAGGTAAGTATTCAGAATTGAAAGGTCCAGTATAGGCCTCCAGGCTTTGTCCTTTCTGGGGACCAAGAAGAGTCGAGTGAAATCCTTGTCCGTGTTCCTGTTGTGGTTCTTTTTGTAAAGCTCTCATGTCCAGGAGGGCTGAAATTTGTTTTTGTGCCTCTGCCCATTGATTTTGTGTCAGGTCTGGCATTCCTTTTAGCTTTGGTAAAGTATGGAAGTGGAATTTGTAACCTTGAGACACAATATTCAGGACCCATTTGTCTTGGGTGATTGTTTGCCAGTTTTGAGAAAAAAGTGCTAGTTTTCCCCCTAAGGGGGCTTCCAGAAGGGACGTGCATGGCATACGCAAGGGAAAGTCATTGTGACTGTTTCCTGTAAGGTTGAGACTTGTCCTCACCTTTTGGGGTTGAGGTGCCCTTACCTCCTTTTGGGGTTGAGGTGCCCCACTGTCGTTGTCTGTTTGAGCCTTGGGGTTGAGATCTGCCTCTTGGGCATCTGTATCTGCCTCTCTGTGGCCTGTCTGACACTGGAAAGGATCAATTATTTTTTTTGGCCAATTTCTGCTAAACCGAGGTGGCTGTACCTGTAAGAAATCCTTGACTGTTTGCATAGATTTAGCTTTATCCTCCATTTTCTTTAACACCTCTTCTGCCTTAACACCAAACAAGGTATCATGTTGTAAAGGAACATCCAATAACTTTTCCTTAACATGTTCAGGTAAATTCTGTTCTTTTAACCAAGCATGTCTTCGAATAACAGAACCTGTAACTGCGGCTCTACAAGACGCCTCTAAAGAATCAAAACCACATTGCAGGGTATGTTTTCCCACCTGTTCAACTGCATGCAATAAATCCTGCATTTCTTTACAATCAGGAGCTTCTGAGCTACCAAGCATTTTCTATTTTAACTGAGCCATTAAATATTGTTGGTACTTAAGCATGTGAAACTGGCAATTTAAAGCTCTTACTGCTAAAGTTGCAGACGTGTATACTTTCTTTCCCAATCTATCCAAAGCTCTGGAATCTCTGTCAGAGGGTACTGGATTTTTTGCAATGGAAGCCTTAACCCCTTTTGGACCCTGGGAAATAGTTTCTGGATCAGCAGAAGGGTTTTTGTAAAGAAACTTGAGAGTCAGGGACTCTATAATACCTATCTGGCTTGGCTGGAGCAGGGGGGCAAAGAGTCAGGAGATCAGCTGGATTCAGAGAACACATCATCCACAATGTCTAGTACAGGCGTAATAGCCAGGGGCCTGTGCTGAGGCAATAAGAGGAAATCCCTGAGCCTTTTCTTGGATTCTGAGTATTCCTGACTTTACCAGTGGAAATGTTCCCTCATGGTATGTAAAGTTTCCCCAAAAGAGTAATCCTCAGGAGGAGAGGCTGAAGGGATAGATTCCTCAGCATCAGAGTCCTCATAGGGGGGTAAAGAGTATCCCTGGTCTGAAGAGGAATCAGAGGAAATGGAAACCTGATCAGAGGAGTCACAGTCTGTATCTTGCCTAGGCCTTTTCTCAGGAGGGGGATGGGAACCCCTGATTAGAGTAATGAGGTCTTCGGCCATTTTAAGCATATGTTTCTTAGGCATGGAGGACTGTCCAGGAGAATGCTGTACTTGTTTCTTCGTCTTTAATGGTACCTTTGTCTTGGCTGTTGTTTTAATGGTAAGCTGTGAAGGTCTGAAAACACCCAGAGAAGTCGATTCCTGCTCAGCGGCTCCGGACCCATCTGAGGGATTAGTTTCCGTAGGCCCAATACCTTGAGTTTCCAGAGGCCTAGCTGTCTCCATGTGGGAGTCGGAAGCGGCCTGTGGTTCTGAGGTAGCAGGTGTCAGGGGCTGCGAAAGCGCCTCGCTGAGAACCGGCGACTGGCCTAGAAGAGGTTTCATCATCGGTTTTGGACCTCGGATACCTGTCTTTATCCTTGTCTTTGCATTTTTTCGGAATTGCGGTCGTCTGTTGATCCGACGGCATAGTATAATTGAACCTTCGGCCAAAGTAGTGCAAAGCAAAATCAAAACGTCTTTTTATAGTGCGTTTGTTAAATCTAGCACAAAACTGACAAGCAGTGGTGTTGTGATCAGGGCCTAGGCATGGAATACACTAAGAGTGGAAGTCCTTATGAGGTATTTGCTTCCCACAAGAAATACAATTATTAACTTTTTCTGACATCGGTCTGAGGCAAGAAAAAAGTTTCCCCAATGGGGTACTTAGCTTTATTGAAGACTTTGGATCTGAAATTCAACTTCGAAAATCTCAGGAGTCGGCTGACCGGCACTTGCGAACTGCTTCTGCTTCGGGCACCGAGCGGCAAGAATGACTGAAGAAAATGGCATCGGATGCATCTTATATACCCCTGGCACACTGATGTCAGGGAAGAAGCGACAGCAACCGACGCCGGACCAAGACTTTGGAACTCTGGCCGACTGCGGGACCACCTGATGGCAGGATAACCCAAGTGTGATGACTGCAGCAGTGTAACACGAACATCCATTGTTACAGTTTCAGTACTCTGTATCTAAAGCTGTCTATCAGAATTAAACACAGATTCATTCCCCAGGCCATGCACACTGGATTCCAGCATCATGTAGCCCAGTTTCACAGGTCACTGATTTTCAGAGCTAGTTCACAGCATGGTGCAGAGTCTTGGATGATGAGCTGCAAAATAATTAAACAACGCAGGTGGGGCTTTGATTCTGACCAAACATTTACACAGTGTGGCTCTGAAAAGGGCACTTAACCAGAGTAAAGCACCTTGTCACAATGAAGAAGCATTTACATCTAATGAATCATTATTGTCTGCTTTTAAAACCTGTACAACTTCATTACTGTTAACTTGCTGATCTCCATTGAAAAGGGGCACTTTGCCCAGTTAGACATTCCCAGTGAACAAATGTAAACAATATTTCTTAAATAAAACCACAATGAAAAATGAAAAATCACTTTGTACTTCTATTGTCCTGACTGCTAAAACTAATTTCTGAATGCCAGTAGTTCACTATCAATTGATCGGCCATCTCCTCATTCTTTCCCCTGGCATCTTGCATCCAGGGCCTTCTGTCCACTTTACCCCACCCTAGCCACACTTCTAAACTGAACACTCATTAAGGGTTGGCGCATACAAGTGTGACTGTGCCTAATGCTCAAGCCTACACACCTGCAGGTGCATTATTCTCAGTGGATATAGGCCATGCAGTGTACAGTGTCTGGTACTAAACTTTACTGTACTTAGGAGAGCATCTTCAATGCTGACTAATAGGGGACACAGAGAAATTTAAAAGATTGTTCTTGAATGTGTTACATGTCTCTACAAAAGGTATCCCAGGGAAAAGCCAAGTAACAGTAATGGGTACCCCTAGTTCACGGACGTACACTAGGCTAATGACCACTAGGGCCTTTATAAGCTTAGCCATGTAACCCGAATGTGTACCACAAGTTATATGTTTTAGACATTTATATAATGGGTGATTGCTGCTTACAACATGAACTGCTGACTGCTTCTGTCCCTCACAGATATAGGCACCAGACCAGGGGTGAATTTTTGATTTCCCAGCCAATGGTCCAAGTTACTCATGAATAGGGATAATGAGGGACTTTGTTGGACATCGATGGGGAGCCTGTTCCAGAGAAAGGGAATTCTCTCATCTCCATCTCCAATATGTCCTATTTCTAATGCCAGCAAAAGTTAGGCCTTTAGATCTGTTAGTTCTGAAGCTATTTGTTTTGAAAATGTGCAAATGGTTCATCAGACCAGGGATGCCTTTTATGCCAGGCATAGATCAGTAGTCTGTAAGAGATGGAGTGTATAGATTAGGCTTGCAGTCTATCAACATAAGAGATTCTGTTTATGCCCTGTATTCTTTTTGTATGGAATCAGTTGCTGAATGTGTCTGGTCAGATATGTATCAAAGGGGGCGTTATACCCAATGATGGTTCTGATGAGAGCAGTGTATAGTGGCCCAGTGACTTCCGTGGACCTAAATGCCATCAGCGTACTCATAAGTTAAGCAACAGAAGGATTTCCTTACTACATTGGATACATGTTAGTCGAAGGCCAGGTTACTACTCGTGTTCCCCAATCCCTGATGACTGGGTTAACTCTTAGGGGTGTTTTATGGATGACAGTTTCCTGGATTGGCAGACCCCACCAAAATGTTCTATAGTTCATTTCTTGGCATTAAGTTTTAAGCCGTGGCTTTGGCACCAGTCATTTTTCTGGGTTACACCCTCTTGTAAGATGTTAGTGTCTTGGGGGATTCCACAACTCCTCCCAGCTTGCAATCATCTGCAAAATTAATCAGCCAGGGGCCTTTGACCTTGCCCTTGACTTCTGAGAGAAGTAGATGCCAAAGATGAGTGGGACCAGCACAGAGCCTTGTGGGACTCCACTGTTGACTGGCCTCTGAGGAGGAGTTCTCACCAATCCTAACTTCATAGGTCCTATTCTGTGAGCCAGCTGGCTATCCAGCATATTATATATAGGGATTTATGCCCAATTCTCCAAGTTGGTTAACAATGCCTGAATGGGATATTGTATCAAATGCCTTAGCCAGATCACGGTAGGCAGCATGCGCTGTTTTATCCTCATTCATTACTTTGGTGACTTTCTCAAAATAGTCCACCAGGTTGAGTAGGCATGACCTTCCTTTGAGAAAGCCAAACTGGGAAGGTTCCAGTGTCTTTGCTGATTATTTCCACAATAATTCTTTTCATGGCCTTGCATATACAAGTCAGACTAATGGGTATGGAGCCTATGGGATCTGTTGATGGTCCACCCTTATGAAGAGGGATAACCATTGCAGTCTTCCATTCCCAGGGCATGAAATCTGTTTTAAGACTACAGTTAAATAGTAACTATTCAGGATGCATCCTGGGATATTATCAGGGCTCATTAAGGCTATATTCTTAGCCTCAGCAAGTGCAGCCAGGACATGCTCACTATTCATAGTTGGAGGGATTATGCCATATGGTATTTCATGAGAGGTAGCTGGGGTAAGTAGTGAATAAAGTTGGAAATGCATTTGTCAACCAGCAGATTTGCTACATCACCAGGCTCAGTTAATGTGGCACCATTAACCACTAGTTGGTTGAGCACATTGTTGTGTGCGCCTCTGAGGTTTCTGAAATAACTGAAAAAAGGCCTTGTGGTTGTCTTTTGCCTGGAATGCTATCTTTACCTCAAAACTGGTTTTATTTGACTTAACTAGCCCTCTTAGCTGCCTGTTAATTTTGATGAGAGAGTTCTTATCTTTACGGGAGTTGCACTTCCTGATTTTAGCCAAGATTTTTTTTCCTTTTGTTGTATAGCCTGTTTAATCTGGGATGTCACCAGGGTAGTTTGTTTTTGGAGTTAGTTTTGGGCTTACTTCTGGTAGGTAAAGCAGCCTCTATGCAGCCATTGACATGGCTGTACAGAGTTTCTGTGAACAAGTCTACATAGGCTGCTGTGTTCTCTGGGTTTGGAGGGACGATGCATTTTGATAAGCTATCACTCAATAAAAGGTAGTCTATCTTGGAAGTTTCTGTTACTGGATTTACTGAGGTTACCAAGCTGATTTGTAGTATTAAACAGGGCCCTCATGTGGAATCCTAAAACAACATACAGTGAGGACACCCACTTGCAATAAAAGATGTCACACACAGCACATAGTGTTTAACTTTGCTGGCCATTGTCCTTTGATCTCCTGATGTAACCTGTGCTCTGTCGGACCTTCAACAGAGCACAGGAAGAGTTGCTTCTTTCATGTGCTGTTATGGTAAAACTAATAGAAAACATGCTTCCTTGTTTAACAGTATAAACCAAACTGTAATGTAAAAGTATTACCCTACAATCTAACCCCCCCTTTTAGAGTCACTACTGGATTAACACTTGTGTTATGTTTGACTCCAGGGTTCTTTTCATAACATAGTGATGGTAGAATCATAGCTACGGCATCCCTACTACTAGAGGTCACTCAAGTAGGGGATTGTAGCACTTGTAACCAAGAATCTCACTTGGTCAATCCTCGATTGCTTTAGCTAACTAAGGGCACACAACTCCTTTCCAGCCTGGCCTTTCCCCATGGACACATCTTCTGTCCTTTTCACATCAGTCACACAGACCACAAAATTGGTTAGACAATGCCGCAACAGAAATTGACAGGAAAAACAAGACCACTATATCCCAAGTACCACACTCAGGAAAAACGTCTCAAATTATTTTAACAAAAGTCACTGACAGTACTGATTCTTTTACTCTAAGATGGACACTTACAGCTACGTACAGGATCATGAGCACTTCTGCCCTACTACTCCCTCCACTCACCTTTTCTCCCTAAGCTAGGTCTCCTGATGTCCTAATCTTGCTCCAGCTACCGCAGGGGCCACCCAGTCATCAGTCACTACATGCTGTCCATCATTTCTAAACAAGAGAAGCTGCTCCACATTCTGGAATTAATCCTTTTCATTCTTGACCGATATTCATCAGCAGGTGCATCAGTAATCACTAGCCATCTGGGTCCTTTGTCAGTCCATACTAATTACACCCATACACTTCTTTTAGACCAACTTCTAAATGACATTCCTCAACCTTTCTGCCAATAATTTTATAAGGATTACAAAACTTCACCTTTACTGGGTTCTTATTTTTCAGTGTAGACAGAACAAAAATAAATAAATAAATGCCTTAAAACTATTCAGAAATGCACTAAAACTTTTATCTTTATTAACAACTTAACCTGTCTATGGTGAAATTCAGCCCAGCCTTGTATATGCTCATACCAACTCATCACAAACTGAGATGGCCCTAAATGCAAGTCTTTTAGGGATTAAAACTTTTCCACAAATTCTTGTATTGTCTGCAACAAAGTAAATCTACTATGTAGCTGCACATGTAATTTAATTCCAGATATACCTTATAGTAATGCAACATTGCTTAAGCCAATATAGGAAACTCCTGAGATTCTTAGGACAACCCTGTTATCACTTTTGTTGACTCCATGACACAGAGATGGAATACTCACTATTATCCAGACAACTGGGTTGGAGTAATTACCCAGGTACTGGAGAAACCAGTCAGGAAGGGGTGGGAATGAGTTCTGACACTGACTCATCCATCTCAGGGGCAGACTGTCATGTCTCAGCAAAGAAGTGCCCTCTTAGAAAGTCCTAGAAGTGCACTCTGTAGACATAAAACTCAGAAGTTTGAGCCCAGATGGTTCCTTCCCGTGGCACAGATATGAAGACCTAACTGCATCCCACAAGTTCGTCTGGCAGCATAGGTCCTGTAAGGACTGGGTAGGGGAGGATGGAAGTGAGTGGCTGATGCCAACTTGCCCACCCTGGGGAGGGGGTGAAGGCAGCTCTGCTCACTGCGCTTGTGATGCAGCTGCACTCACTGCAAGGAGCCTAGCATGCCAGTGCTGTACAGCATAAGCATCTTAGTCAGGAGCTTTGGTATGCACACATGCATCTCCAAGAGCAGCTACAATGGAGAACACAAGGAGTGTGAATAGGATTACTAACTACAAGATCACTACACTGGCCCACTCTGCCAAAACTCTCACCTCCGCAGAGGAAATGAATAAGCCAGAGGACTCTCTCCATGCTGGAGTAATGAATGGGTTAACTGGTTGCTGAAAGGAGATTAAGTGGATTGACCCTGTGGTCCCATAAAAGAAAGTGGGAGCTCATCCAAGGAATAACTGCACTCTAGGTAAACACTGCCATATGTGAAAAATGTGAAAACTTGCACTAACATGCGACCATGGTGGCTTGGTATAGTGGGCACTGCATTACCCCTCCTGGCCAAACAAAAAAACAATAGTTGTGTAAAATCTTACCATAATCTTACCATAACCATGGATGTCCTTCTCTTCTATGTTGCAATATTCTTTACATATGGGGTTATATTCCACCCAACAACCAGCTTGTACACAAAAGCTTAATGCCACTGCCTGTAAGTGGGATGTCGCATGAAGGCACAGAACATTGGCCGTAAAAGGGACATTTACACGTACAATCTTCAGAATAAGATAGCCCCTGAGGAAAAGAAATCCAAAGAGTCTATGAAGGAGTCAACCCAGTAAAGAGCAAGATGTAGGGGGAAGGTGGGTGGGACAGAATACTGCAACATAGAAGAGAAGGACATCTATGGTTATGGTAAGATTTTACAGAACTATTCTATGTCCTTCTATTCAATGTTGCAGTATTCTTTACATATGGGAGAGTGCTAAAGCTCAAAGGGAACCCAGGGAGGAGAATGGAGCAGAGGAAAACTAAGAAGAAACACTTTCCAAAAATCCATGCAGAATTGTCCTGGATCTGGAGATAGTATTCAACTTGTAATGCTTCGTAAAGGTACAGATGACCAGGTGGCATTTTCCAAAATGGAGTGAGCATCTAGGGCTTTGAAGAAAGCCCCTGATGATGCAACTGATCTGGTGGAATGGGCCTTTATGGAAGGTAAGTGTTTCCCATGAAAATCACAACAAAACACAATGGCCTTAGGAAACACAAGTAGAAATAGTTTGTTTAGAAACAGGTGAACCCAGCACCCTGGGATGAAAGGACAAAAAGTTGATCAGATTTCCTACTAGACTTAGTTTTGTCAAGGTAAAATCTGAGTCGTCTATGTACAGCTAAAGAATGTAGAATCCTCTCACTAGGGGATGGAGAAGGGAAGAAAGTAGGCAACTGGATGGACTGATTCAGAGACCACTCATTCATCACTTTGGGCATGAAGGAATGATTAGTTCTCAAAGATACTCCCGTCCTTATGGAAGACCAAAAAAAGAGGTGAGGCCATCAATGGCTGAATTTCAGAGACCCTTCTAGCAGAGGTTAAGGCTACTAGAAGTACTGTTTTTCAGATGCAAGACTTTAGAGAAGCAAAGGCCACTGGCTCAAAAGGGGCCTTAGTAAGCTTTTCTAATGCACAGTTAAGATCCCAAGGAGGAGGAAAGTACAGTTGTATACACTTACCATAAATGGAGTGTATTCGCTGTTGCAGTCATCACATTTGGGTTACCTGCTTGCAGTAGCCCTCAGTCAGCCTGATTAACAAAGTCTTGGGTCCTGCGTTGGTTGCTGTCCCTTCTTCCATGACGTCAGGTTGTTAGGGGTATAAAACATGCAGCCAACGCCATTACATCAGTTGTTCTTGCCCCAGACGTCAGGTGCTCCCCTAATGGGAAGCAATTAAATCTATAAATATACAAGGTTACACCTCCAACAAAAAAGCAAATACACCAAAAAGCTTTTGAGCATATTAAAGTAGAGTAGAAGTATAGCCAAAAGAAGAAAGGGGGCTGGAGGGAGGCTAACCAGGACTGCAACAGTGAATACACTCCAACATCTACATTTATGGCAAGTGTACACAACTGTACTATGTTCTTCATATTTCACTGTTGCAGTCATCACATTTGGGTAGATTTCCAAAGCTAAGGATGGGAGGAGGAATTTAGATAGCATTAGGACTAGTTATAAGGCCCTGCAAGACTGCAGTGGCAAAGCCAGCTCTAGATTTAGAGAAAATTGGCAGATGGTAATGCTTGGTGAAAGTATGTACTGAACTCCAGGTAGCAGCTTCTAGGATGTCCCTGGTAGATGCCTCTGAGAAAGGCTGTAGAGGTAGATGCAGTCCTGGTTGAGTGGGGACCCCTGTGGGATAGGTTTTCCATGGTGCTTGTAGCAGAAATGAATGCAAAGGCCTATCCATTTGGAAATGGTTTGCTTTGAAATAGCCTTCCCTCTGCCCCTGCAGCAAATGCCACCAGCAGTTGGTCAGATTTCCTTTGAGGTTTAGTCCTGTCCAAGTAAAATCTAAGTTGTCTGTGCACGTCTAAGGAGTGCAGTATCCATTCCCCTTTGTTCTGTGGGTTAGGAAAGAAGGTTGGCAAATGAATGGACTGATTAAGGGCCACACTGGATACCACCTTGGGCATGAAGGAGGGATTGGTCCTGACGAACACCCTGTCTGCATGAAAGATGATGAAAGGCTCCACTGCCATGAGGGCCTGTAATTCAGATACCCTTCTTGCTGAAGTTATTGCTAAAAGGAAAGCTGTTTTCCAAGAGAGGAATTTTAAATCCGCAGTGGCAGCCGACTCAGGAGGAAGGGTGAGCTTTTCCAATACAAAAAGTTAAGGTCCCAGGCTGGAGTTGGGGCTCTCCTGGGTGGTCGTAGATTTTTGACCCCCCTCTGAGGAACTGCTTAAGCAGTGGATGAGAGAAGAGGGGAGATTGTGTGTTATAATGAGCCGAAATGGCTGAGGCGTGAATTTTGATGGAGAAAGACAGGCTCTTGTGAAGCATCTCGGTTAAGTATTGTAAAATATGAGATTAATTGGGCACTGCTGTGCTCATCTGTCGAGATTGGTTCCAGGCACAGAATCTTTTCCATTTTTCAGCATAAGATTTTCTAGTACTAGGCCTCCTTGCCTCTAAAATGATATTCATCACTGGTTTACTGAGGGATAGTAAAGGAGAGATTATGTAATTAGCCAGGCTGCTAGGTTCAGTGTATGAAGCTGAGGGTGCAGAATCTGGTTCTCCTGCTGAGACAATAGGGTAGGAGCCTGAGGCAGGTGCCATGAGGCCAACAGTGACACACTGCACAAGAGGGGGTACACCAGTGTTGGCGTGGCCAGTCTGATGCAATCAAAATCGTCCTTTGTTTGTCTTGTTTGATTTTCAGTAGAACTTTGGAGAGCAGAGGCAGAGGAGGAAAGGTATAAACTGATAGGTTTTTCCAGCTGAAGGACAGAGCATCCAATTTCCAAGCTTGTTTGTGAAGAGTCCTTGTGCAAAACTTGTCCAATTAATAGTTGTGTGTGTGTGGGGGGGGGGGGGGGGCATACAGGTCTATATCTCGGCTCCCCCATTTGCTTGTCAACATTTTGAAAATCCTTGGTTCCAGCTTCCAATCATGTGGGTCCATGAGGTTTATTAGTTTGTCTGCCAGTGTATTTAGTTTTCCTGGCAGGAATTGAGCTTGAAGATGCACTTGGTAGCTCAGGGCCGTGTTCCACAATGCCATGGCTAGTCTGCATAGGGGGTAAGAATGTGTATCACCCTGCTTGTTTATGTACCACAACAGTGGTGTTGTCCGTCTTTACCATTAATTATCCTGGAAGAATGTGGTCCTTGAAAGCTGTCAGACCATGCTGTATAGCTAACATTTCTTTTTGATTGATATGCAAGTGCATTTGACTTTGGCTCCATTTGCCCTGAATGTACTTCCTTGCCAGGTGAGCCCCCCATGCATAATCTGATGCGTCTGTTAGGGTTTGGGCAGCAGTGGGTGGTGTGAATGGTAGTCCTGTGTTTTGGTGGCAGGCCTCTGCCCACCAAAGAAACTCTAGGCGTAGGCAAGGTATGATAGGAATCATTGCTTCTAGATCCTGAGAATGTTGACACCATAGGCTTTTTAGATGCCATTGTAGTTCTCATATGCAGTCTTGCATATGGAATCAGAAGAATGCAGGAGGCCATGAACCACAAGGCTTGCAGTATTTGCTTTGCAGATAGTAGGGTTTTTGTGGCCAATTGTTTGAAGTAGGTTGTCAAATGAATTTGTTTCTCTTGTGTGAGGAAAGCCATCTGGGAAGTTGTATTCAAGCTTGCTCCCATGAATAGGATTTGTTGACAGGGTACCAGGTGTGATTTCTTTTCATTTATGGTGTACCCCAGACATGTCAGCACTCTTTGTACAAAGGCCAGATGATTCAAAAGTACGTCCTGGCTTTCTGCCTGAATTAAACAATCGTCCAGGTATGGGTATATTTGAATATTTCTTTGCCTGCAAAATGCGATGACTGGGGCTAGGCACTTTGTGAATACCCTGGGCACAGTAGATAAGCCAAAGGGCAGTGCAGAGAACTGGTAGTGATTGTAGCCTGCTTTGAAACTTGGCTATCTTCTGCAAGTTTCCCAGATTGGGATGTGCAGGTATGCTTCCTTTAAATTGAGCATTACCATCCAGGCATCTTTTCCTAGCACGGGAAGCAACTGGTGAAGAGTCAGCATCTTGAAATTTGGAATCACCAAAAAGGTGTTTAGAGTAGACAGTCCCAGAATAGGATGCCATGAATTGTCTTTTCTGGGTACCAGGAAAAGTCTGGAGTAGAAACCTTGTCCTTTTTCCTCTTCTGGTACAGTTTGAATAGCTTTTATGTTGGAGCATTTGCTTTTGAACCTCTGCCCACTGATTTGGGTGTAGATCTGATCAACCTTTTGGTGTTAGTCATGTGTGGAAGTGAAATATGTACCCTTGGGACACTATATTTAAAAACCCATTTGTCCTGGGTAATGAGTTCCCAGTTTTTGGCATGCAGACCAATCTTTCCCCCCTAAAGGAGCATTCAGTTGAGAAGTGCTTGGAAGTTTTAAAATCAAGTCATTGAGACAAGTTTTCCATAGGGGGAGTCTTACTACTACCAGATTTGGAAGTGGAAGCGGAAGCCCCCCCCCCCCACTGCTTAGTCTTGTGCGTACCCTGGGACTGAAACCTGGGATTTCTGTTGTGTCTGGGTCTGGATTGAGAAGGCCTGGAAGGAGCCAGAAAAGACCAATTCTTAGAGGGCCAATGCCTAATAATTCCTGGAGGCTGAACTTGTAAAAAATCTTTAACAGTTTGCATAGATTTAGCTTCATCTTCCATCTTTTTAAGAACTTCCTCAGCTTTCTTGCCAAAAAGGAGGTCCTGATTTAAGGGAGCATCCAACAGTTTAGCTTTAACATGATCAGGCAAAGATTGCTCCTTAAGCCAAAACATGCCTTCTGAGTACAGACCCAGTGACAGCAGCCCCACAAGAGGCCTCTAAAGAATCAAACCCACATTGCAAAGTATGTTTTCCATCACGTTAAGCAGAATTCATTAAATCCTGTAATTCCTTATTTTCAGCACAGTCAGGAATCAACATCATTTTCTGTTTAAGCAATCCAATAATATGTTGTTGATACTTTAACATATGAAACTGACAGTTTAAGGCCCTAACGGCCAAGGTTGCAGAAGTGTAAACCTTCTTACCCCATCTATCCAGCGCCCTTGAGTCTCTATCAGAAGGGGTAGGGTTTTTGGCAGTAGAGGCCTTAATGCCCTTGGGTCCCTGTGAAAGTCCCTGGATCTGCAATATGATTTTTAAAAAGGAACTTGTGAGAATCAGGAAGCCTGTAATATCGGTCAGGTTTTCTGGGAGCAGGAGGCAAAGAATCAGGGGCCAAACTAGATTCCAAAAAGGCATCATCAACAATGTCTAGTACAAGAGGTATTGCTAAAGACCTATGCTGATGCAAGAGTAAGAAATCCTCAAGCCTCTTTTTCGAATCAGAAAAATCCTGGCTTTCCCAGTGGAAATGCTCCCTTAGAGTGTGCAAGGTTTCACCAAAAGAAAAATCCTCTGGAGGGGAAACCGAGGGAATACAGTCCTCTGCATCAGAATCCTCATAAGTAGATAAGGGTAAAACCAGATAATCAGAAGAATCAGAAAAATCAGAATCCTGTTCAGAAGATTCATAAACAATTTCAGTCCTAGGTCTCTTAGAAGAGGGTGATTGGCTTCCCCTGATTAAAGTTATAAGATCTTCAGCCATTCTTATTTGTTTTTTAGGCATAGAGGCCTGAGCATGCAGCCTGGGCATCGGTTTCCTAGGCATGGTTTGAGGTTTAGGCCTTAAAGAAGGAGGCATCGGTTTAATATGAAAGTCCGTAGGCCTGACTACATCCTCAGATGCCGGTGCCTGCACAGCGGCTCCGGACCCATTCAAGGTAGAGACATCCGCAGGTTCCACAGCTGAAGCATCTCGCAGCATACCAGACTCTGAATGGGTCTCAGTAGAGGCCTGCGAATCAGAAGTAGCGGGTATCAGGGGCTGCGAAAGCACCTCACTGAGTACCGACGAACTGGCTTAGGAGAAGTGTCGTCGGCAGCTTTGGACCTAGGTGGCCTGTCTCGTCTTTATCTTTGCATTTTTTCAGAATTCTGGTAGTTGGGTGGCTTACCGACGACATTTCTGGATAACTGAACAGAGAATCAAAATATTTAGAAGCGAAAATATACAGACGGATAATGCGTTGATTAAATAAAGCACAAAACTGACAGCAAGGTACGTTGCGGTCAGGGCCTAGGCAAGGAATACAATACGAATGAAAATCTTTGTGAGGTATTTGCTTTCCACAAGAAATGCAATTAACTTTTACTGACATCGGTAAGGAGCAAGAAAAAGTTTCCCCAATGGGGTACTTGGCTTTTAGTTGAAGACTTCGTTTCAATTTCAGGAGTCGGCCGACCAGCACTTGCAAACTGCTTCTGCTTCGGGCACCACATGGCAAGAAAGATTGATGTAATGGTGTTGGCTGCATGTTTTATACCCCTGACGACCTGACGTCATGGAAGAAGGTAAACAGGAAAGAGCTAGCCAGTACGACCGGTGCAAGGCAAACAACTTTGTGTGTAACCAAATAAAAAGCCAGCACCTAGATGTATGAAGAAATATTTATTGGAACTAGACCGGTTTCAGCACATAGCTTTCATCAGTAGTATGAACATCATACTACTGATGAAAGCTATGTGCTGAAACCAGTCTAGTTCCAATAAATATTTCTTCATACATCTAGGTGCTGGCTTTTTATTTGGTTAGTCATGGTTAGTCAGATCTCTGCTTAACATACAAGGCCATGTCAAACCCAGAGCTGTTGGACATGCTACACTTAAAGAAATCCCAATCCCTCAGAGCTACACGCTCCAGGGATCTAAACCTTGTCATCACAATAAACAAAACATGCTGGAGGGATAGGTTCCTGACCCAGAGACTCCCCAGACTCTGGAATAGATTGCCCATACATGTCAAGCAGAGTGCCTCTTTGGACCTCTTCAAGAGGAACCTTGACGATTGGATGGGAGAATGACATGATCCCTGGGGTGAATTTCCTGTCGCCCTGCTAGACAGGGGTCCAGGAAAGTAAATAATGTGGGAAGAAATAGCCAGGGAATTGTTATGGCTAGGCTTGTACAGGCCCTAGGGCTGATAGCCTAGTACCAACCTATGAACCTATGAAGAAGGGACAGCAACTGATGCAGGACCCAAGACTTTATTAATCAGGCCGACTGAGGGCTACTGCAAGCAGATAACCCAAATGTGATGGCTGCAACAGTGAAACAAAGAACATCTGGTTTTCTGGGAGGTTTCATGTGTAGGATGCCTTTAAGAAAAAAATCTAACACAACCAAATGATCCAAATGTGCAGCAGGAAAACGAACAAATAATCCACACTTTAATTCAAAAAAAGTTAGTGCCTCAGTGTGACCACCTTTACAGAATACAAAACTTCTTTCAATCAGCTCCTTATATATATTCCAATTTCAATTAACTTTCCACCATTATCTAATTAAACAATTAATTAAAATTAAACAGAATAAAATCTTTTTTAAAGCAAACACATCCAATTTACTTCATTACTGAGCCTCATAGGGGCTAATGTGTTATATTTTAAAATGACTCTTAGTTTTTCTTAACCATTCATTTTCATATTTCTTTTATTTGCTCCAAAATGGTACCTCGCAATAATAAATTATTACTTTTATGTGCTACTTTGAAATGTGCAGAATAACTTTGTCCTAATTTTGATTCTTAATTTCCCTCATACGTTCTAAAAGTCGGGTCTTGGTCTCCCCAATGAATAAGTTACAGGGACATTTCAGTGCATAGATTATCCCCTTACTAGTACAAGAAAATGTCCCTTTGTATGAGTATTTGATATTATTAATATACTTAAATGAAGTCAATATTTGTGCACAAACTGAACATTTGCCACATGGACTAGTATTTGATATTATTAATATACTTAAATGAAGTCAATATTTGTGCACAAACTGAACATTTGCCACATGGACTAGTGCCTACTTTTACGGACACATTATGTATACTCATGCTTGGGAAAATAAAGTTCCCATGTACTAACATGTCACGTAGACTTTTACTTTTGGTATAAGAGTGTGTGGGATAGTTTGGTAACAACTTTATCGGTACCTTATCTTTTCTCAAAAATCCCCAGTAATGTTTGACATGTTAGTAATTTCATTACTTTTGATATTATTCACGGACACAAAATACATCTTTTCTTTACAGGAGACTTCTACATTAAGGAGACCAAAAGGAAGTTCAAGACTTGATTTTTAGAACATATGGAGGGAAATTAAGAATCAAAATGAAGTTATTTCTACATATTTCAAAGTAGCACATAAAAGTAATCATTTATTATTGCAAGGTATCATTTTGGAGCAAATAAAAAATATAAAAATAAATGGTTATTAAAAGAAAAACTTTTATAAAAAGAGTCTATTTGTATTTTAAAGTATAACACATTAGCCCCTATGGGGGCTCAATAATGAAGTGAATTGGGGGTGTTTGCTTTAAAAAATATTTTATTCAGTTTTGTTTTAATTAATTGTTTAATTTAATTGGAATATATGTCATATATATATATATATATATATATATATATATACATATATATATATATATATATATATATGAAGCTGATTGTATGAAGTTTTGTATTCTATAAAGGTGGTCACACCGAGGCGCTAGAACGTTTTTTTGAATAAAAAAGTGTGGATTATTATTTGTTCATGTTTTCCATCTGCTGTTTGTGTTAACACATTTGGATCGTTTGGTTGGGTTAGATTTGGTCACAGGAGCATTGGTTGTATGATATTATGCCTTTAAGAAATGGCTTAACCTCTAGCTTAGAAGCAAAGGGAGGGGGGGGTTTAAAGGCAAGTAAGCACAAGGCTGAATAGATCTTGACTGAGGAATTGGAAAGACTACTGCTAAGCAATTCACATAGGTAAGAAAGTACTAAAAGGAATATCTGAAAAGAAGGGATCCTCTTTTCTTTTTTTGGCACCAAATAGTAAATCTCCACTTGGAAATGTAACATTTTCTAGTATTGGGTTTCCTGGCCTCCTGCAAAACCTAAGGCACAACCTTAGAAAACAGGTGCCTGAAAGGGATTAAAAAGTTATCGCCCACAAGGTCATTTGCAGAGTTGACAGATATGGGTGAATCAGGGATCCCTTTTCCTGAGTGAGTAGGTCCACCCAATGAAGTAACTTGTAGTGATGACTCTTGGCTAATTGCAGAAGAGAGAACCAATCCTGTCTTGACCAAAAGGGGGTCACTAGTAAGATTTTTTTTTTTTTTCCTGCAGTTTTCTCAACAGGACTTTTTGAATTAAAGATATCAGCACAGACAGAAAAACACAGATTGATATAAAGGAAAAGTCCAAAATAAGCAATTCATTGATGATCCAAAAACAAAAAAAAAGCCGCGGTGGTACAGCGGTAGTGTTGTTGCTTCGCAGCAAGAGGTTCTCCTGTTCAATTCTCGGCTGGAGTGCCTTCTGTGTGGAGTCTGCATGTCCTCCCCTGTGGTCGAGTGGCTTCCGAAAGACATGCGTGAATGGGCGTGCCTTCGCTGAAGGTTGGGTGTCGGGCTGGCAACTTGGCACCATAAAAAAATCGACTGCCAATCATTAGCGGACCGAAGTTGTGCTGTGGCGACCCCTAAAAGCCAAAAAGACAAACGGTGATGATCCAAAAAAGTTTTATATGGCAAAGAGAAACAAAGAAAAGGGAACAGGAACACCACCAAAAAAAGAAGAAATAGATACATTTTGGAGAAATATCTATGAAGACCCTGTGGAATATAACAGGGTTGCTGAATGTATAGAAGAAGTAAACGAAACAGCAAGAAGTTCAAATATACAGGCCACAGAAAATGAAACAAAATTAAGAAAAGCTCCTAAGTGGAAAACCCCAGACCCAGATGCAGTACCTAACTTCTGGCTAAAAGGATTAACATTGTTACATGAAGATTTAGCCCAGAGTAAAAAGTACATATATGTACACCCCCAACCGCACATCAACCTGGTTAACAGGAAAAACAATACTCCTCCTTAAGAGTGAGCCTGGAAGCCATCCTAAAAACTATAGGCCAATAACATGCCTTCTAACAATGTATAAACTATATATTGGAATTGATGCAACAGAGTTTATAGTCATTTAGAAGAAAACTCAATCACAAAAAACGAACAAAAGGGTAAGAAAAGAAAATCATATGGAACAAAGGATCATTTGTTGTTAAAGTCATAATAGAGAATTGTAAAAAAAAAAAAAAGAGGAAGAATCTACGTATGGCATGGACAGATTACAAAAAAACATTTGACAGCATTCCACGTTCATGGATAAAAGAGTGCTTACATATATACAAGATACACCCTACACTGACTGATTACATTACAGTGACCATGAAACAGTAGTAAACCACTCTGCAGCTAAGCCATGATAAAGGACAAAAAAGTATCCCATGGATAAACATTCAAAGGAGTATTTCAAGGTGACTTGGTCACTACAGCTCTTTTGCCTTGCCCATAACCCATTAAGCGGTATACATAAACAAATTAGGTCATGGTTACAATTTGGCTCCCAGACAACAGCAAAGTATAAAGACTTATTTTCTTTTTGTGGATGATTTAAAACTGTACAGTTCACCAGATGAGGGCTGAAAACTGAAAGTGGTCAAATTTCTCAGATGATAAAAGAATGTAATTTGGCCTTGATAAATGTGCAAAAGCAACATATAAAGCAGGAAAGCTGCAGCACCAAGAAAATATCAGTCTGGACAGGAATATGATCTAAAGGAACTGGAGTAGGAGAGAATGTATAAATATTTGGGAATCAAATGATCAACAATAAAGCATGAACAAATGTGAAAAAAACTCAGTAAAGAATATTTTGTAAGACTAAAATTTGTATTGAAAACAGCCCTGACCTCTAGAAACAAAGTCAAAGCTATAAACCAATTTATTATTTCTGTTCTAACTTGACATTTTGGGGTGATTGACTGTCCTCAAAAGGTATTGGACCAGGTGATCAGGAAAAACAAGAAAAATGATTCATGCTTATCAAATGACATATAAAAATCAGTATATACCAAGATTATATATCCCTCGTTCTGAAGGAGGTGTGCGCCTCCTCCAAATAGATTATACATATAGATCTCTAACCGTAACACTACATTCATATCTGCTGTCATCATATCCAAACATAGTGAACTTTCTGAAACATGAACAGAACAAATCTAAAATGACTTCCCTGCTTAGTTTAGCAGAAGCATATCAGTGTCAGTCTGGAATGGAAATTAAACCAGGAGGAGGCAAAAATCATACAGAAAGTGAATGCAGCAAAACAAAAGAAAGAATATAAGAAGGATCAGATGAGAAGACAAAAAATGTGGAAAAGGTTATAGTTGCAAGTACAGAAAACTCCTAGAACAACCTCATGTCAAATCAGGATCTGATGCAGGAATGGTAAAAAAAGATGAAAGGTTAACATTAGTGGCCCAGGATAATGGACTCTGTACATGTTGGCTTATAAAGGGTATTGAATATGCAGGTTTTGTAAAACAGAACTGGAAACAGTTGCAAAGCTTGTTAGTGGGTGTGATACACAAACGGCAGATGGCCTATATACTGAAAAGCATAATAATGTTGCAATGGTGATTGTGCAAATATTATAATACTAAAGTAGTTGAGAAGCACTGGAAATATGAGCCAGAGCATTATAGAGAATGCTAAAGTTTATATCACATGGTATCACACACTGTCAATAGTTCAAACAATAGATGTGAGAAAAACAGATATACAAGCCCATGAGAAAAAGACATAAGTAGTATTGATCATTGAAATTGCCATACCCAGTGATTACAAGGTCTTCAGTACAGAAAGAATCATAAAATAGCAGGACTTGCAGGCAGAAATGAGAGCAATGTGGGAGACGGACACCCAGACAGTTCCAATAGTAGTATGAACAATGAGTCTCATAAAAGAGACTTCATAGTCATGTTTAGAAATGCTACCGATGCATGTAACTCTGTACGAATTGCAGGAGTCATCAATTCTGGGCACATTGCTGGTGCTGCAAAGAGAACCTTTGGCTAACATCAAAGACTGAAACAATACTAATTTCATATCATACTTTGACTTAGAAATGGAGTCCATTCCTATTATGTTATTAGAAACCCAAAAGACTTAGACTTAACATTATTGCAGATAAATGCTTTCCCATAGAGAAAGGTGTACTTATGTTCACATGGCCACACTACTGCCAACTTCACTCTGCTTTTTTTCTCTGTTCTGCAAGTGACCAGCTTGCTTGCGCAGATTGTTTACATTTACTTTTGACTTAGTACTACATCGACGCTAGCTGAAGTGGCATCAACTTCAAGGACGGATTGCAAAATTCACATTTTGCATTTTTATTAAGGCCAACCATTCTGTTATATCCCAGTATGTACGGTTCTTTTTAAGCAGTATGCTCCTTCTTTGCCTTCCCACCGAGAATGATGTAATCACTCTAGTTTTCGACAAGTGGGATCTCTTGCAATGCCTATTCTACTGTATTTGGAAATACTTCAGCTGCTAAATTTAGTCCACAAATCATTTTGTATGCCTAAAGCTTATTTGTGTGGAGGTGGTCATGATGTTTATGCTCTGCGGATGCAACTCAGTTTGACAGTACCCAGATTTCAAATACAGTGCATATCCCAGGTTTTAAATTTTGGAGGAAAAAAAAAAAGAGGGCCAAGTGAAAGGTACTTTCTTGTACTCCATATTACTTCTGCATTTGCCTTGCACTCTGCTGTGAAGGGTGCACTGCTATCATAACTGACCTGTCTCTAATGCGCACAAAAGTTCTGATGATACCCTTGCACTAATGTATGTTCTAGCTTGCTACCCTAACATCAGTGGGTGGAAACGTGTACTGCAGTAGGACATAAAAATGGTATGGGATAAATGTATTTCTTGTTTGTGAGGGGCTGTCACAGTCCCTCATTTTATGTGTTGCTGCTTTCTATTTTCTGTCCCTTGGTCGTCAATATTGACCTGGAATCTAGTGCCCCCATGTCCACATAGAGTCTAACAGTATCCTCCTACCCCCCCTCCCCCCAGACTTGTTCCAGTGTTGCTAGGGCTGGTCATGTCCTGGGGGCTCTGCTGTCTGTGCTGTATTAGATTTCAAAGCTGCAAAATAATTGGCACTCCCAACTTTTTTTTGTAACTGGTAGTGCATGCAGCAAATAAATCTCTATGCACTACAAATTATGATCAAGTCTGTCAGATTATAAATTTTATGTGCTCTTGGCATGGATGTAAAGATTCATCTCTCAAGCATTGCATTACACCTCTCCCAAAGTCGATATTTTGACATCCATGTCTTCACCAAGGTGAAATTCTTACCATTCATGTCTTCAACACAAGCTGTTTTTAATCATACCACCACATGCTGGTTATTGGGCTCTGTTTCATCAATACCCAATAATCTGAGATTCAGTGAACAGGCTCAGGACTTAAAAATTCATAATCTATTGGAAGGCTGTGCGATCTTGGGCCTAGTTACACAAGTAAGGTAGCATAAGAGGTGAAACCCCTTGAATATGGATAGGAGCTTGCTCAATATATATAATAATTTTCTTCTTCTGTTTGCTTAATCTGTCTCGTATCACTTCATCTCAGTGAAAATGTTACTTACATTGTTTGGGAAAAAAATGAAAAGCTTTGTAACTAAGCTAATTGTTCTTGCATGTTGATCTGAGTCCATTTCGGCAACAGCTTCTGCCCAATCATGGGACTAATTGCTGTCAATTCATTATTGCAATTAAGTTGCACATCAATGTGTGTGGTCTGGCTCTGAAATATTCCAAAAGTAGGGCGTGTACTACAGTCAAAGATAGCCACACACGTAGCTTTGTGTGCACTGAGCTAAGCATAACAAAATCAGTGCTGTGAGCGTCAAAGAGCTGCATGCTCACAAATCACCTGTTTTCATGTTTTGCCAATTTTAACATATTTGATTACTTGAAAAATAGTGCAGTTTTGTCTTAGTCAAGATATTCTGTGGCAAGAGCACAGGAGACAACATATCTAATGTGAATGACAACCATACAATAAACCTGCCAAACATATGGTAAATAAGAAAAAGCTGCACTTCTACTCCGTGTTAAATGAATAGGACTGAAGCATCTTGGGCAACAGCACCCTATAATGTTTCCAGAATAAATAAATAGTGATCCTTAGGGACATTTAGTTCTGCTTCCATCTAGCTGGTTCTCTTTTCCAGCATTCTGTTTTTGCTAAACGATTCAGTGGGGGACAGCATATAATGAAAAATATGCCAGACAATTACCAGTAGTTTTTCACATAGTAAGACCACCCCCCATGTTAAGGTACAGTCAGTTATTACTAGGGAGTTAAAGGTTAGACATTTGTTATGGACCTCTACTTGCATCAAGTAATTACTTATTACACCAGAAAAGACAGTCTACACCAAAGTATAATAGGCCAAATACCCTTTTGTACTCCAAAACACAGCTTCTTTGAAGCGATGTCAGACTCCACCAGTCACCACCTTCCAGTTTTTACAAGTTGGTTGCAATACAGAGCTCACAAAGATCATTACTACATTTTACCTAGGACCCCCCCCTCCAAAAAAAAAAAAAAAAAAAAAAAAAACTCTACTGGCTCTAGGATACTTAAGCAACTCAAACGGTCAAAGCTGGACTTGAACCTAGCTGCATAATGATTCACAAACACCTGTTACTCAAGTCTTCACAGCCTACCACTACATGGATGAGGAAAAAAACATTAAACATGTTCTGATTTTCTCCTGAAAAATCAAGGCACATGATCAAACAAGACTATTACAAAGAATTTCTTTTCCTAGCAACTGCTCCATTGTAACAAACCCAGCCAACTTTAGCAGAGTATTAATAGCCTACTTAATCCAGCATCACATCAACCAACCTCCATCATTTTATAACCTTCCATTTGCGGGGACAATCTCCCCCAATTAATTAGTAACCAAGTAGGTTCATGGATGCTCACAAACATTTGACAGACTTCTTTACTTTTATTCAATAACTGCTAGTCAAGTCTGAAAATTCCTTAAAAGAACTCGAGCCCTCCTCTTTTTCAGCTAAATATCTCGTTGCTACATTTCTCAAGGCTGGTGCTGACAACATTGCATACCCCCATAATGCTATTAAATGTTGAAACAATCTCTCAGCTCAGGTCTGACTGGCTTGCAAAATCCATCATCTTGCATACAAACCAGAATGTATATTTAATCTAGCTTGCAAAACTGCCCAAGCATATCAAATTCCTCCCGTCTTTTACATGTCATCCATCCTAACCACTTTCAGCTCCTGCTGCTCCAGCAAGCCTACAAGAGTATTGTTGTTTGCTGCTAGGGACTCCAGTCGGAGCCATTAATGTCTCAGTCACATTCACTTGTTACAGACTGACTAGCACTGCTGTATGACACACTGATAGATGGTACACAGCATAATCTTCCTCCCTAAAAGACTCCTGTCTACATAAATATTCACAGACTGGTAGAATCCTTTCTGCAATCTCAGGGTAGCTAAGCTGTTCTGTAAAGAAATTGCATTGACCTCTTGTCACAATGGAAACTATCTTCTCTAACTTGATTTCCAAACTGTGTTGCGATACCTTTTCCAAGGGCAGTCTGCTGAATCCTATCCGGGCCAGTGATTCTCTTCGCTATAGACCGAGAATGCATTTGTCCCAGTGGCATTACCTGACTGATCACATTACCTACAGTGACCCACTACTTCTCTCTTCATGTCACTATATTCCTGGCATAGTTTTCTCACGTCTCCCTCCCCATTGTCTATCCTGTCTCTCACTCTTCCTTCTGTTCCTCAATGCATCCTTGTTCTAATTATATTCTTTACTACAGGACATCTGCCCAAGTCTTGGCTACCCATAGCCTATTGATGTATTAAGGAAGACTACTTGAATGACAAACTCCATAAAGTGTGTTTCCATTATTTCCTGTAACTAGAAAACTAAACTACATTGCCGCAAGTTTACTCACAAACCATGTGCTGTGCATTTCTCATGAGCTATGACAGTGAACTGCCCTGCAAGTAATGTACTCTTTATCAACAATGTTACTTACCCAACAGCGCTGTCAATGTGTCAAACAGTTGCCAGTACACAAGAACATTTATTATATGTAATACATGCGCAGTTTCATACTTGTAGCATTACACCTCTTTTGTACACATTTTTTCCAAGTTTTCCAACTCTGAAACTAACTCCCTTTTTCAAAAGTGACTATTTCTAACTTCTGCAAATGTCAATATCACCATTCATGCCTATGTCACTTCTACAATTTGATGTTTTTCAACCTGGGCTTCCACTGAAAATGGATCATCTCTAAATGGACCTTCCTCATTTGCAAATGCAAATTAAATATACAAAAACTGTAAATACACAACACTTACATAACTCTCTCCTCAGTCATCTGTCAATATCTAGGCGCTCCTACTGTAACTCCAAAAACCCACAGACCTGTAACACTCTGAGCTTAAGTCTCCTCTCCTGCACAGACATTTTTTTTGCTGTTTTACTATTTGCATCATCTCAGTCTTTACTCACATTTGTTTTCAGAACCAGGTTACTATATTTTCTGTAACAGGATTTCATATCAGAATCTGAAAAGGAGCTTCTCCTCCTCAGTGTCTTTTCCTAATTCTTCAGTCGTGCAGGTGAAAAATCAAAAATGGAGTCATTGTGGCTAGAGATTCTTGTAAATTCTACTTGGTAATTAGTGACTTCACTCATACTCTTTTGCTCGTTGTCACTTTTGCAACTAATAACACAAAGTCATTAGCTGAAAATTTTCTTCAAGCCACTATTTTAAAGTTGGGTTAGAGTGAATCAGATGGTATACATGCTGAAGCAGCTCTAGTGACGTTACTGCATTCCTTCTACATACAATGCAACTTTGTACTTTTAACATACTAAACTCTGA
The DNA here is from genome assembly GCF_019279795.1 of Protopterus annectens. Lineage (NCBI taxonomy): Eukaryota > Metazoa > Chordata > Ceratodontiformes > Protopteridae > Protopterus > Protopterus annectens. The sequence continues at coordinate 388,688,033 of NC_056748.1, read as the reverse complement.
TGACCATGAAATCTCTCAACTGCATTGTTTCAAAGTAGGAGTGCAGTACGGTACAACATTCCAGAATACATTTTGGTGTTAACTACCATTGTTCAGACTTGCAAGGCAATGTATCAGAAACAGATGCTCTCAGATAATGTAGGGCACATTTTGGAAGAGGACAATAAATCCATGTACTGCATCACTAAAGCAATAATGAGCTACACTTACAGAATCCTGGATAATTTCATTCACTTGTGCAGCTTAAAAGCAAGTATACCAAACATTTCTAAAACATATTAATCCAACATACCATACTAGGAAACCAGAAAAGGCAAGAGCCTTTTTTGATTCAACAAAACATTGTGATGAATTTGCAACCATCCATCCAGACATCCACAACCCCTTTTTTCCCCATTTTTGCACATAGGGTCACTTCAACAGTGACAATCAAGAGCCAAGATTGGCACCACTCGGTGGCTAGCCCTGCCTCTGCAATTCTTCCATACCACACACTCGCGGGCACACTCACACCTATGGCCAATTTAGAAGGTCAGACCCACTTATTTGCATGCCATTGGAAAGCAGAAGGAAAACACAGCAGCCAGAAGAAACCCACACAAGCACAGGGAGGACATGCAGACTCCTCAAAGAAGGCACCCCAGCCAAAAATCGAACTAGGGAACCTCTTGCTGCGAGACACCATTGCTATCCGGTTGTTCAAAACTGCAAAATGTTTTTATTTGCCCTCATGGTTATTTAAAGCACTACTTCAGGGTAGAAGTTATACTACTTGCAGACAGAATGCTGACTGTATACTCTTGGCAGCTGCTGTAAAACTCATGTTGCACAAAATCCAGAATAATGTGCCTCTCAAAAAGTTAACTTAGTAGGAAATACATACATGTAATCGACTCAATCACTGGTGCATTTTCCTTAGTTTGGGATCATGCTGTGGTTGTCAGGGATAGCCAGAAAGAGAAGCCCTGAGCAGTCCAGGCACATTATACTTGTGCACCCAAGGATGCCCAATGGTATGGTACACAGAAGGCTGCTGATGGGCATACCTGAAGACATCACACTGCGGCAAGCAATGATTTAAGATGCAGTCTTCATACTATGCACTGAAATCTGTAGAAAAAGAGGTTTACAGGGTTACAAAGCAAACAAATCCATAAATTTAGGGTGGCTTGAACTACCTAGCCTACTTCAATATAACCAGCTTATAATGGCATATAAAGTACTCAACCAACCTAAAAATACACCTGCACATAAAAACATCATTAGCCCCTACAGTAACCTCAGGCCACTTCGCTCATTTAACAGACTGCTGGTTCAAACTTTCAAACCCAATAACTCAGCTGGGGACTCCCTGTTTGCAAACTCTGTCAGCAAAACTTGGAACTCCCTTCCTGCCGACCTTACTCTAGTATCCTCACAAACTCAATTTAAAAAAAAGTCTGACAACATTTTAAGACACACTGGTTATTTATGTCCTTGTTCTAATCCTGACTAGCTCCTTTCTAAAATTGTGTGCCAAACATTACTTTATACTACATACAAGCTGTGACATAATTGTTAATTTAGATACTTATACAAGTTTAATAATGATCGAATGTATAACTTGCTTGACTGAACAGAGTCTGTAAAATGTTTGCAACATTTAGTGATATTATGATTTTTCCTGTATGTTGTGTTTGGAGCTTTTCTCCCCAGGCCTCTGCTGAAAATGGACATGTATCCAGTCGGACTATCCTGGTCAACAAATGTAAAATAACTAAATAAAATAAATAAATAAATCCTTTTGGGAGTTATGCAAGGTGAAGCGGATTGAAAATGTAGCTGTTTTAGGTGAAGAACACTGCAACTGTGAACTTTCCTAAGTGTTCTCCTGCCAAGAACAGCCCAGCGTCCATCCAGTATACCAAAGCCTTCAGCTCTTATAGGTGCCGTATGTCACATGTATGCTCCCCAAGCGTGATGTAGGGCATAAAGGTGAAGTACAGACACAGATACTCAGAACTGATAAAACCCCAGGAGGAACAGAGTATCCTTAGGGAGAAAGAAGTACATGTGGATCCAGAAGGAAAAAATAAATAAGGGAGAAGGGGCCCCTCAGCCATGAAGGCAACCAGAACACAGGGCAAGTGTCAAGACAGAGGGGGGGAAGAGGGAGGGAGGGACCAAATACTGCAACAATGAAGGGAAGGATATCTAATGTTATGGTTAAGATTTTACATAACTGTACTACACCCTTCCATATCACTACTGCAGTATTCTTTACCTAAAGTAAAGTATAAGAGAATAAGAGCAAGCCTGGGAAGAGGAAGGCACAGAACAGCCCTCAACAAATCCATGCAGGATAGCCCTAACAAAGCCTGCCGTGGACCAGGAAATTACATCCAACTTGTAATTTGTTAAAAGGATGATAAGAGGACCAACTTAGCAGCCTGAAGGATAGAACTGGTATCCAGACCCTTGAAAAAGGCAACAGAGGAGGCAACTGCCCTAGTAGAATGTGCCTTTACATACAAGGAAAGACATTTGCCATGGAAAGAATAACAAAAAGAAATGGCCTTAGAAATCCAGGAGGAGATGGTTTATTTAGGAACAGCAAAACCCAAAGCCCAAGTAAGAAAAGAAATAAAAAGCCGCTCAGATTTGAGAAAAAAACATTAGTGTTACTTAAATGATATCTGAGCTGTCTATGCAAATACAAAGTGTGACGAACCTTTTAACTGACAGACTGCAGAGAAGAAAAAGGAAGGAAGATGAATAGACTGATTAAGGGACAGCTCATTAACCACCATAGGCATAAAAGGATTAGTACGAAGAGACGCACTGTCTCTATGGAAAATGAAAAAAGGAGAAATGGCCACAAGAGCCTGAAGTTCAGATCCCCTCTTGGCTGACTGATACAAAAACAGAACAGAACAGTCTTCCAAGTACAATGTTACAAGGAAGCAGACTTAAAGGAGCCCAAGTCAATTTTTCAAGTGCAAAATTGAGGTCTCAGGAAAGCACAACAGGCCCTGGGAAGCCTGACATGAAGGGCACCTTTAAGGAACTGCTTGACCTCAAACCTAGGGGCTGGAGGAGGATCAAGGGAAGACTAGCAGAAATTGCTGACAGGTGAGCTTTCACTGAAGAATATGCTAACCCTGCCAGAGCAGATCACACAAACAAGAAAGAACCAAAGGAACCTCTACTGACAGAGGATCTTGATGGTGAGGGAGGAACCAGAGACACAATCTTTTCCATTTAGGCATTTATGATTTCCTGATCGTGAGTTTCCTGGCCTCCTCCAGAATCTGAAGCACATATTCAGAAAAGAGGTACCTAAAAGGGATCAAAACTCTATCACCCAAAGTGTTAGTTGAAGAGTGGACAAGTGAGGCTGGTTAAGAGACCCACTTGTCTTGTGTGAGGAGATCCACTCAAGGTGACTGCCTCTGGCCAAATCAGAAAGAAGGGGGGAACCAATGCTGTCTGGGCCAAAAGGGAGTCACTAGCAATATTTTGGAAGAGTCCTGGCTGATCTTGTGCAGAACTCATGGTAACAGAGGAAGGGGGGAGGCATACAGAAACAACCACCTCCAAGCAAAAGACAGGATGTCCACTTTCCCAAGCCAGAGGACTTGGGACTCCTGAATACAGGAAGTTTCCTCTTCAGAGGGGAGGCAAAAAGATCTACCTGTCTACTTGAGGAATACTCCACCAATGTACAATGTCCAAAAACACTTCTTTGTGAAGCATCCATTCATTAGCCTGTGTGCTGGACATGTTCAAGGAGTTTGCCACTAGATTGCACACTGAGGAAAGGTAAACTACCTGAAGAGTCACTTGATAGCGGATAGCTAGATCCCAGAACTGAACAGCTAATCTGCAAATAAGACCCTGTGCCCCCCTGCTTTTCTTGATGTACCACATCACTGTGGTATTGTCTGTGAAAAATGAGGGACCTGGGATGAAAGAGAATGAAAAGCTTGCAGAGCCAGAAGAGCCTTTAACTCCTGTACACTGATGATGTCTGCCCTCTGATGAGGTCAGAGACCCTGAACCTTTATGGGGCCACAGGAGACAACTCACCCCCTGTCGGAGACTTCCGAAAAAAAACTCCTGAGTGTGAATGAGAGCTTGAAAAGGAAGCCCCGGGTTGAGAGAAAGTTAATGAATCCTCCACTGTAGCTCAAGCTTGAGACAGGGAAGGAAAGGTGCCGGGAAGTCCAAGGGGTGGCAATGTTGAAGCCACACCAATCTGAGGTACCACTGAAGTTTCCTCTGATGCAGCATGGTGGCAGGGAGTATGGAATGGTGGAAACCATGAACTCCAGGACCCTGAAAAATTCCCTGGCCATGACAGGCACCAGAGGAAAAAGGGACTGAAAAAAGGTGATCAAGAAACAGAGACGCATCCATGGGAACTTGTCCTGAAGTCTGCAGCAGAGAAAAATGTGATAATGGAGGTTTCATAGTAAAACCCAAACTGTGTAATAGGCAAACAGTAAACCTGAGTTCCTGAAGCAGACTGCTGGGGTTGGAGCCTGAATAAGCAGATTGCCAAGATAGGGAAAAATCTGAATATCTCGAATCCTGCAGAAAGCAGTGGCAGGAGCAAGGCATTTGGTGAATATCCATGGGGCAGTAGAGTGGCCAATAGGCAAAGCAGAGAACTGAAAATGCAAGGAAGAGACAAAGAAATGTAAAAATATTCTGAAGAAAGGGTGGTCGGGGTTGTGAAGGTATGCATCCTTGAAATCCAGCAACACCATGAAAAATCTCTAGAAGAATAGGAAACTGTCTGAAGGGACAACATTTGAAAGGAAGGACTCTTGAGAAAGGTGTTCAGCGAAAGAGATCCAGAACTGGTCTCCATGTACCCTCCTTTCATGGGACCAGAAACATCCTGGAATAAAATCTCTTCCGTATCTGGGAGGAAGGCACAGTTTGAATGGTGTCCTGAGCCAAAAAAGAATGAAGAACCTCTGGGAAATGAGACAGCTATTCCTGAGAAGGGACTTCCAAATCATGAAATATCCCTGATGGATAATGGCCAGAATCAAAGAGCCTGAAGCGATTCACAGACAATTTGAAGAGACGGGAATAGACAGAGGGATAAGGGAACCTGGCTGAGGGAAGAAGGAAACAAACCAAACAGAACCCGGCTTGTCTTCAAAAGAGCAGACTTGACAAGATGCACATGCCTTGAACCCTTTTCACTTCTGGGAGGAGGGCGAGTGCACGCCTATGAACAAAGGCAGACTTGGAGGGATAGTTCCTCAAATTTAGAAATTGAAAAAACACAAATATGCTTCAGTTCCTGCAAGGTTTGCCTTTGTCCTGCAAGGACTTCAAAAGGTCAACAACAGATCCAAAGAGACTTTTGTTATCACAAAGAACATGAAAACGTTTGGCTTAATGTCATCATGCAAAGCCTGAAAATGAAGCAAAGAATAACGCCTCATAACTGAGCCAAAGGCAGCAGCTCTGGAGGAGGCATCAACTGCATCATAGCTGTATTTGATTAAATGGTGGGCAACTTGAGAAGTAGATCCCAGCAGGGAAAGGGATGAGGCCTTCCAATCAGAGTCAAGAAGGTCAGAAACCACCTTAGAATTTTGAGAAAGGACTGTCAAAATATACCTGTTCATATGATTCTGATCATGAATGACCTAAAGGATAAAGTGGCAGCTGTGCAAACTCTTAACTTTTCTATGGCCCTACTACCTTCATCTGAAGGCAACTTGGAATGCATGTCAGAAGAGACCTACACTACAGAAGGTTCATCAGAAGAGCATTTATAAAGAAATTTGCCCTCCTCAGGCACTTTATACAACCTATCAAGCTTCTTAGGTGCAGGAGACTGAGAATCATGGGCTACAGTGTCTGCTGAAAAGATGGCTTGTGAGCCTCCATCTGTAGGAGCTCATAATACCTTTTTTTGAATATCAGAGACAAGGGCAAGCCCACTTACAATAGTTCATCATATTGGCAATGGTAACCCCACAGGACAGCTCTTCCAAAGGGGAGTCTGGACTAAGGAATCCTCCTCCTCTGAATTGTAGTCCAAGGGGGGAAGGGATGTGGGAAGAATAAGCCAGGGATTCTTCTCCTCAGTCCAAATCCTCATCTGAAGAACCCAATTCCCTAGGCCTCTTAAGTGCTGTGAATGTTGAGGAGCAAGAAGAGGGACCCCTTTAGGTGGCTTCAAGGCCATCAAAGTATTAAACCCAGAGTGAAATCTTGCCATTCACGTTGGGGATACTTCACCAGGGAAACATGCTGTGCATTTTGTTTCTTTTTCTGTGGGATGTCCACTCAAAACATCCAGAGGGTCAGACTCTGGACCAGATTCTATAACAGTTATGGGAATCTCCTCCCTTACTAAGATCTGTGGAATCACCCTCTGTCTATATAATCAGAGGAGGTTCCCCCTCAATGTCAGGCGCAAATATCAAAGAAGCCACCAAGGATGTGTGAGAACCCAGATCCATGCTGACCTCCAACAGAATAACAGTAGCAGAGGAATCCAAAGCAAGCACTGAACAGTCCAAGTCTTTTGCCAGCCTCCAGAGATGTGCAGGGGTGGCTGGACAGCAGCCAGATCAGGCCTAAACGTTTTGGCCTTCGTAGCTGATGTCTGGCCCTTGGGACAGAAAGATTCTGCCACAGCACCTTGAGCAAACAACTTTTGACGTTGATTCTCCAGGTATACAGACAAAAGGAGAGACTATGTAAGATCTTGGGGTCAAATGCTTGGCAGGGAGAACACTGTATTATCATGGGAAGCACCAAAACAAGAGACACTGTTCAGGATGGCCTTTATGGGGAATCTGCCTCCCACAGTGACATTTTCCCTTTCTGGATGACAAACCAAACCATAACAAAAAAGAGAAAAGAAACCCAAATGGGGCACTTATCTGAAAACACAGCTTTGTAACAGCACAGCAAAAGGGAATTTGGACCAGCATTCAATAATGGCATTCTGAGTGGCGGCAATGAAGATCAGAGTATCTCCATCCATACATCACGTATGCGGGGACCATATGTGTGATGTACTGTGCCTATACAAGCAGAAAAATTAGATATGCTGGCCGGATGTTGGGCTGTCCCTGGCAGGAGATCCTGTGGGGAAAAATACTGCAAGTGTGATATGGAAGGACATTTTGCCACTACTGTAGAAGTTCAGGTATGTTCACTGTGGTACCACTTGGGTATTCCCACAAAAGGGCTGATGTTCAGCCTGTCTTCCTGGGTTATCCCTTCCCATCCAGGCCAAGTGGAAGCCTGCCCACATGGATGTCAGTATATCTGTGGTATAAGATGGATGTGCACTTTTGTCATCTTTAGTTCCTTCTTCCCCTGTCAACTCTAGGGGTGTGGATTAAGACTAGGGCATCAGCCACCCAGGTGGCAAACGCCTAGCCAGAAGGATCCCCAAAGGTTCTCTCCAGATATAAAGGTCAACCTGAGAGAGGCATCTTGTACAGTTTACTGAGGTGGAAGGTAAGGGAAGGAGTTTGGTGATGGGGAACTCATGCCAACACCAGGATGCTCACAGGAAGAAGAGAAGCAAAGGGATGAAAACTTTTCTGCGACAGTCACACTGGAACAATTGCAACTATGGCAAAGTTAACACCACTGTACTATGTTTACTGTATTGCTCATTGCTGCAACATTTATAACACTTGAGATGACAAAGTGTATGGACGAGTAGGTGGCTAGCCTTGAGTTGCTGTTTGCAGCAAATCCTGAAAAAAAAAAGGAAGACGCAACATGCATCCTCTTTCTTTAAATTATAGCTGCTACCAGTATATGATGTATTGCGCAAGTCTGGTTTCTGGGTACTAAACAGCTTTAAAATTATGTGCGACAAGGCAGGATTTGGGAAGTTCTAGGAAGGTTTAAATCAAGTCTGAAAATAGGAACATACCTCCCAAAATAGTAACAGTTATTCGGAAAACCATGTTAAAGGGGTATATTGTGAATGAAAATAGAAATATATCTCCGAAACAGGTACAACAGAAGTCTAGAGGAAGGTAGTGATGGCTTCTGCAGTGCCTGTAGACTAGGATCCCACATGCACTGCTACAGTCCTGCCAAGAAAGAAGCAACGCAAGCATATCCAGTCAGATAGCTATTTAGAGATGGTATATTTTGAAATGGGCCTTCCCACTCTATAGCAAAGGGTATGAATCTGAATAACTGCTCTGACTTCCTCTCTCCTTTAGTTCATTCAAGGTAAAATCTTAGTTGCCTGTGCAGACTGAGGGAATACAAGCACCGGGGTAGGACATAACACTCTGAGGACAACGGTCTCACTTAGGGAAACTTGTGCCACTACATTAGGAAATGAAAATAGGAGGAGTGTTATTCTAGCCTTCTGTAGGATTAGAAAGTGTCATTTGCACACAAAGACCTGCAATATCAACATCCATCTGTCAGACACAAGGCCTAGTAAAAAAGCAGCTCCCATGTCAAAGAATTTGAGGGTCACACCAGCAGCTGGCTTAAAAGGTGGTAAAAAACTTCTCTAATGAAGAATTGCTGTTACTTTCTTGGAGGCCTTAGATGCAGGACCCCCTTAAGTAAAAACATAAAATAAAGAGAGGGATCCCAAGGTAATAAGGTTGAAACTGCAGACATATGCACCTTTGCTTACACACAAGTCAATCATGAATTGTAAAGATCTAACACTTACTTGAGAATCATAGACACTGAAGTCTGATCAGGATTTATGCCCTTTTGGTGAAACCAAGGGGAGAATCTTTTCCATTTTTGCTAGGCCTAAATTCCTTGTATGTCATTTCCTAGCATACCTTGAGAGAAATCATTGAAAACATGCCTAAATGAGACGGCTGGTTCAAGAGGTTCATACACTGAGGGAGCATACAGGCTCTGTCCTTGCCATAATAGGGAAAACCAGTGCCATCTTTGCCAAAAAGAAGATCCAAACAGCATTTTGGCCTGTCATCCTTTATCTTCTGTACTATCTTATACAGAAAAATAGGAGGAAAGGCATAGAAAAAGAGACTTGCTAAGTTTATTGAGATGGAATCTGTAGCCAAGGCCTCTGAAATTGGTGCCAACATTTCTCAGATGTTTCTTTTTGAGAAGAACAAGGTAAATTTTTGGTACACCTCATGTGTTGGCCAAATCCAGAAATACCTCGTACACTAAGGCACTGTACGAGCACATCCACTCATGCATGAATCGTGCCATCCCAAATAGAACCAAAATGCTCTCATCCAAAAAAAAGAAGCCAATCTGGTGGTCCCCTTCCATAAACAAACTTTACAACAAAAGGAAGAAATTTTTGCAGAAAAGAGGAAAATCCCAGGATGCAAAAAACTCCCTTACTAGCCTCAGTAAGAAACTGAGATGCCTCATAAAATCCTCCAAAGCTAGTTACGAAAATAAAATTGCCAAAGATTCCAAAGACAACCACAAAGCATTCTATAACTATGTCAAGAATCTAAATGGCAATGCTCAGATCTGCTCTGAGCTAAAACAGAATGGCATTAAATATACTGATCCGAAGGATATTGCCAATATCCGGCAGATCGATTCAGTGACAACTTCACCCCCCTCTCACCCCCTAAATGGCCCATCTCAATACCGGAAGATTGCCAAATTCCAGTAATAACGGCCACACAGGTACAAAACGCACTCTCTAAAGCCAAGAATACAGCATCCATGGGACCAGATGACATCCCGGGCTGTGTACTACATGAACTACAATATGAACTGGCACCTCATCTAAGTGTCATGTTTAATCATAGCCTCACCTCAGGTTTCATGCCCACTGAGTGGCGCAGAGCTACAGTTATCCCAATCCACAAGGGGGAATCCACCTTGGATCCCGGAAACTACCGTCCCATCAGTCTGACAAGCCTCATCTGCAAGGCCATGGAGCGTATTATTATGGAACTTATAAACAAAGACATTGGCAACCTTCAAACACTGGACCCCACCCAGTTTGGGTTTGTGAAGGGTCGATCTTGTCTCCTGAACCTGATTGACTTCTTTGAATCAGTCTCCAGAGCCATGGACAAGGGTAAGGTGGTCCACACAGCCTATCTAGACCTTGCCAAGGCCTTTGACACCACCCCCCACTCTGGAATCATAGATAAACTTACTAAGTTGTGCATTAATCCTTATGTCACCCAATGGGTTGCTAAATGGCTTACTGATAGAACCCACACTGTAAAAGTAGCAGACTCCAAATCCAGCTCCAGACAAGTGACAAGTGGAGTACCTCAGGGTTCAGTCCTGGGGCCGCTCTTGTTTGGCATCTACTTCTCTGAAGTACAGGTCAACACTAAGGGACTCTGGCTAACAAAGTTTGCAGATGACTGCAAACTGGGAGCCATTATTGAATCCCCAAATGATGTGGATACTCTACAAAAGGGCCTTACAGAAACAGATGCTTGGTGCCAGAGCCATGGGCTCAAGCTCAATGCCAAGAAATGTATTGTTACCCCCTTTGGGAAAAAACATGTATCCATGAATTACCATATAGGTGGCAGTACACTAAACACAGAAAGTGTGACAAGAGACTTAGGGACACAGGTGGACAGTGGTCTCACCTTCGATAACCACATCGCCACAACAGTCAGAAAATCCTTCTATGTGGCACACCTCATCATGAAGGGCTTTTCATCCAGAAAAAAGGAGGTCATTATCCCACTGTACTCATCCCTCATTAGACTCATTATAGAATACAACGCCCCATTTGGTATGTACCTCTCAAGACATCTGCAACTGGAAAGGCCTCAGAAATACCTCACTAAAAGAATCACAGGCCTAAAGCAGATGCCCTACGCTGACCGCCTTAAAAAACTCCAGCTATACTCTGTCGCATATCGTCTACTCAGAGGCGATCTCTGCTTAACATACAAGGCCATGTCAAACCCAGAGCTGTTGGACATGCTACACTTAGAGAAATCCCAATGCCTCAGAGCTACACGCTCCAGGGATCTAAACCTTGTCATCACAATAAACAAAACATGCTGGAGGGATAGGTTCCTGACCCAGAGACTCCCCAGACTCTGGAATAGATTGTCCATATATGTCAAGCAGAGTGCCTCTTTGGACCTCTTCAAGAGGAACCTTGACAATTGGATGGGAGAAAGGAAATTCACCCCAGGGATCACGTCAGTCGCCCTGCTAGACAGGGGTCCAGGAAAGTAAATAATGTGGGAAGAAATAGCCAGGGAATTGTTATGGCTAGGCTTGTATAGGCCCTAGGGCTGATAGCCTAGTACCAACCTATGAACCTTCTTGTTCAAGCTTATACCAGTGGTGCACAGGGATAAAGCTCTGATGACAGCCTAGATGACCAGATTTCAACTTGCGCCTCAGATGTTTGAGGGTACAGGCATAGAGAATGGCCATGTCTATCCTTGGGTGGAGGGGAATGAAAAGTATGCTGGGTGTCTTTGTACTGTTTTGGTGGAATACACATCTGAGAGAGAAGATGCCAGCCTGGAGAAGAGTGGAATGAAAGAAAAGACGTGGATGGACACAGTGCACACAAAGCTACTCTCCACAGTTCACCCAGTCTGAAGTGATGCAAATATGTGAATGAGGGACAGCATGGTTAAGGAAAAACACTCCGTGACATTTCTTGATTTCCTTATCTCAACACCACTTGCCTAGCAAGCCTCATACCATCTAAGCCTGTGGATGGACATGGAGGGCTCCATGCTCAGGTCTCCATGCGACCTGGTGCAAGTTTTTCTGAGAAGGTATGTAGGACACTCCAAGGGTGATACTTAACCCTCAGCCAGGTAGGATGTCACTATGGTCAGCCTGCACAAGAGATACGAGTGGGATCTCCTGTTTAGTGAAGTACCACATCACTACGGTGTTGTATGAGAGAATACGCAGGATCCCCGGTTGACAAATAGGTTTAAAAGGCTTCGATAACTAAAATTATAGTCCTCATCTCTTTGACACTTCTGCTTTTTCCTCCAAGTTTTTCCCAGTTCTGTAGATCCTTAGTTTCCCTGCTGGCACCCCTATGTCTATGACTGAGGAATCTGTGTTACCTGTACTTCCATATTGAGCTCAAATGGGGTTCCCCAGAATGAGGTTCATTTGTTGTATTCAGTATTAGAGTGCTTGTTTTTGATGTAGGGAAGCAGGGGAAAAGTGTTGGCACCCACTACTTCTTACTTATTACATAAGCTTCCTCATGTGAAGCCTTGTCAATGGAACCATCAGGACTGGGAAGACTATAAAGTCAGGAATAGCATGACCTCTGAGGGAAGGAATTTTCTCAGTCTTGCAGTGTCCCAGAAGAGGAGGTGGACTTGCGTAGTGGGCAGCAGCTGAGATTTTGTCAGACTCAGACATAGCACAAATTTTTAGAAAAAAGGCAGGGGTAACATTTCCCTCCTTTTGCTCCTCCTCTTTTTTCTTGTCAGCATCCCAGAGCAGATGGAAGTGTCCTTGGTTAAAATACATAAATACTGAAGCTAAGCATTCTTGGAACATTCTGTTGCAGCAGATAAAACAAATATCAAAGAAGTCACTTGGTAAGGAACACCTCCGGTTCAGATTCTGAGGTGCAGCCTGTTTGTCTCTGCTATAAATATATGGAGGTAGGCATCTTTCAGTTCTAGGGCAACTATGAAGGGAAGAGCAGAGGCTGAAGGACCTGTAAAGTTGACATTTTGAATTCTGGCAAGTTCAGAACTGTATTAAACTTTAATAAATCTAAGATTGGTCTCCATGGACCATCCTTTCTTGACACTAGAAGCAGTCGAGTAAAATCTTGAGCCCTTTACCTGTTCTGGTACTGTCATTATAGACCCCTAATTGATGAGATCTAGTAATACGGGTTTCGATGAGCTGTCTTTGTTCTTTGCATACTTGGAGAATATACGAGAACCTTCAGTCTTTATGACTTCATCCTTGCCCCAATATTCTTAGTACCAAAGTGTCCCAAGTGATCCTCTTCCACTTCTTTACAACCAGTTCAGACTGCCTCCTACATTTGTGGTGGGACTGAGTAGCATAGCTTGGTTTGGGGATGATGTAGTCAGGGGTAGGATTTGACTGAGTATGCAAGAGAGAATAGCTTTGTCGAGTCACAGAGGTTTCCTTGTGGGTCTTAATTCTAAGGACCCCCAGGTTTCATCTTTTGGTAAGCATGTCATTTTTTTTTTAACTAAGTTTTCTACCCTTTTACGTTCCTGCTTATGTCTTACTTGTGGAAAATAAGAAAGTCTTGGTTGGCTAGCTATTACTGGGGTCTATATTAAGTTGTCGAACTTTAAAAGTTCGAAAGTCACATGGTCGACACCATATGATCGAACTTTAAAAAGTTAGAACGTTTCAAAGGTGAGCTCCGTACAGTGCGGAATGGGAAGATTTCCCTTTTCTGCACTGTAGTGCGATCTCGGGAGTTGGTCTAGCACCATAAAGGCAAAATAATGTGTATCATCCTGTGAATGAACATGTTTAGACAGTGCATTATTATTGCATCTTACCCTAATATTGTAATAATGCTCCCTAATCCTCTCTCTCAGGGTTCTGTCTTGCCAACATAAAACGATTGGCATGACACAGGATGCTAAATAAATCACATGTTGAGACTCAGTTTGCTGAAACCGTGAATCTAAAATGTTGCCATGTGTCAGGATGTATGACATTTAACTGAACATAGTCAATATGAGGAAGAATTCGACCATCTTATACAAAGCTCCAGGGGAGGAGATATCAGAAATAATACAGAAAGTAGAGAAGTAAAATGAATCCTGAGGCTTAAAACGGACAGAGGCATAGGCCTCAATGAAAGGGCATCTTTGAAACCACATTTAAAAATCTAAGAGACTGACAAATGATTCAACATGTGATTTATTTTAGCGTAGTTTATGTTGTTAACATATTCTATCTGTAGACATGTTATGTATTTTTATCTGTCTTAGGACTGATATATAGTATTGCTCATATGTTTTATGACATTGTTTTTAAGTATAGGTCATTAGGAATGTACTTAATTGATTTTGAGAGGCCACATTTGATTGGATGGTTTCAAATTTGTTTTAGTATAAAAAGGGGGAATTTTTTGTGGATGCATTTCAATGGTCTGATGAAGCTTATTGCTTAAGTGCTTACCGATTTTGACTACAATAAATAATTTATGGTTTATTATATTAGACTATCCACAGCTGTTTCGCTATCATAATGCTTGCTTATACTTTGTTAACAGAAACTAAGTATGAGGTGGGTAAGGGAAACAGACTTATCAACTTGATTCAATATCAGATACAATGAGAAGGAAATAACTATAATTTCTTGATTTTCTTAAGCTCAGAAACAAATGGGGAGATAGGTAGATCAAATTTATCTACAATAAATGAATTAATTAGTAACGATAAATGCTGTATCAAAGATAAAGTACAGTTTTGTACCTACCATAAATGTAGATGTCCGAAAGATATGCAACTGCAGTCATAACATATGGGTTGTCCTGCCTCAGGCAGCCCTCGGTCGGCCGGATTCCAAAGTCTGGGTCCGACGGCTGATGTCACATTTCTCTCCGACGTCAGAGTGGCTGGAGTACATAAGCATCAGCCGACGCCATCTTCTTCAGTGTTTCTTGCCCCAGATGCCAGGTGCCCTCCAAGGAAGGCTGTAATCAAATTGGAAGACAAAACAGGTTTCCAGACAAATAAATAAGCAATAAACAGATACACCATAACAGATATCCCCAGCTAAGGATAACAGGGAGAGGAGTGGACCCAAGGCATAGAGGGAAGGAGGGAGGAAAACCCGACTGCAGTTGCATATCTATCGGACATCTACATTTATGGTAGGTACAAAACTGTACTATGTCCTTCAAGAATGCAACTGCAGTCATAACATACGGGTTGAATACCATAGCTTAGCTGGGGGAGGTGGAATGCTCCAAGAAAAGGATGGTGTAGCTATCAATCCCTGCAGGACTGCTGAAACAAAGCCTGCTCTGGATCTGGAATATAGAGGGAGGTTGTAGTGTTTGGAAAATGTATGCACGGAGCTCCATGTGGCAGCTTCTAGAATGTCTTTTGTAGGCACCCCTCTTAAGAATGCTGTAGAGGTGGCTGCAGCTCTGGTGGAGTGTGGTCTGACAATGGCTGGCACACACTTTCCATGGAAGGAATAACAGAATCAGATGCAATGCCCAATCCATTTTGAAATTGTCTGTTTGGAAATTGCTTTTCCTTGTACTCCAGGGGCATAAGCTACAAAAAGCTGATCAGACTTCCTACTGGTCTTGGTTCTGTCCAGGTAGTAGCGAAGTTGTCTGTGAATGTCCAAGGTATGCAACAGTCTTTCCCCTTTGTTCTCAGGATTGGGAAAGAAAGTAGGCAGGTGAATTGCTTGATTTAAAGAAACCCTAGATACCACTTTTGGGAGAAAGGTAGGGTTGGTTCGTAAGGAGACCCTGTCTCTGTGAAAAGTTATGAACGGTGGTATTGCCATTAAGGCCTGTAATTCCGAAACCCTTCTTGCTGAGGTAATGGCCAACAGAAAAGCTGTCTTCCAGGAAAGAAATTGTAAATCCACAGAAGCTGCTGGCTCAAAGGGAGGTAGAGTCAATTTTTCTAGGACATAGTTGAGGTCCCAAGCTGGTACTGGTGCCTTTCTTGGTGGCTTTATATTCTTGATTCCTCTAAGAAATTGCCTTAACAAAGGATGTGAAAACACGGGTGGATCAGTGTTGTATCTAGCTGAGATAGCTGAAGCATGTATTTTTATGGATGAGTATGAGAGTCCATTATGTAGCATA
This sequence comes from Protopterus annectens, assembly GCF_019279795.1. Lineage (NCBI taxonomy): Eukaryota > Metazoa > Chordata > Ceratodontiformes > Protopteridae > Protopterus > Protopterus annectens. The sequence continues at coordinate 388,672,270 of NC_056748.1, read as the reverse complement.
TCTGCCAAATATTCCAGAATGAGTGGGATGCTCAAAAGTGATGCATCATGGCCCTTGGTGGTATTCCAAATGCTGAATCTCTTCCATTTGGCTGAGTAAACCTTTCTGGTGGATGGTCTGTGGGCTTCTGTCAGTATCCGCTGAACTTCCTTGGAGAGAGGTAGATTGAGGTTATTTATGGGATCTCCCAAGCTGTTAGCTGTAGCGTCTGGATGTTGGGATGAACTGTCCTGAAGTTGTGTTGAGTCAAAAGTTGGGGCCATTGGGGAAGGGCCCACGTTTTGTTGTGACATATGCTCCGTAGTAGTGGGTACCAGTGTTGTCTTGGCCAGTCTGGAGCTATTAGGATCCCCTTGGGCTGCTCTGCTTTGATCTTTAGTAACACTGTAGTCATCAGTGGCAGAGGTGGAAATGCATAGATCTTTAGGGAGCTCCAGTTTAATGAGAGATCATCTATTTTCCATGCTTGTGGATGATATGTCCTTGAACAGAACCTTTGTAAGTGATGATTGAAGTGGGAGGCAAATAGGTCTGCGTCCGGCCTGCCCCATGTCGAGGTGAGTCGTATAAAGATTTCTGGATGTAATCTCCATTCGTGGGGGTCTAGGAAATTCCTGCTTAGACTGTCCGCCAGAACATTGTCTTTGCCTGGAACAAACTGGGATTGCAACTG